>NC_092725.1:19539333-19754333 GCF_047496885.1 Scyliorhinus torazame | reverse complement strand
ACAAAGAAATGTACAGCACAGGAACAGGCCCTTCGGCCCTCCAAGCCCGTGCCGACCATACTGCCCGACTAAACTACAATCTTCTACACTTCCTGGGTCCGTATCCCTCTATTCCCATCCTATTCATGTATTTGTCAAGATGCCCCTTAAATGTCACTATCGTCCCTGCCTCCACTACCTCCTCCGGTAGCGAGTTCCAGGCACCCACTACCCTCTGTGTAAAAAACTTGCCTCGTACATCTCCTCTAATCCTTGCCCATCTCACCTTAAACCTATGCCCCCTAGTAGTTGACCCCTCTACCCTGGGGAAAAGCCTCTGACTATCCACTCTGTCTATGCCCCTCATAATTTTGTCGACCTCTATCAGGTCGCCCCTCAACCTCCATCGTTCCAGTGAGAACAAACCGAGTTTATTCAACCTCTCCTCAGAGCTAATGCCCTCCATAACAGGCAACATTCTGGTAAATCTCTTCTGCACCCTCTCTAAAGCCTCCACATCCTTCTGGTAGTGTGGCGACTAGAATTGAACACTGTACTCCAAGTGTGGCCTAACTAAGGTTCTATACAGCTGCAACATGACTTGCCAATTCTTATACTCAATGCCCCGGCCAATGAAGGCAAGCATGCCGTATGCCTTCTTGACTACCTTCTCCACCTGTGTTGCCCCTTTCAGTGACCTGTGGAACTGTACACCTAGATCTCTCTGACTGTCAATACTCTTGAGGGTTCTACCATTCACTGTATATTCCCTACCTGCATTAGACCTTCCAAAATGCATTACCTCACATTTGTCCGGATTAAACTCCATCTGCCATCTCTCCGCCCAAGTCTCCAAACAATCTAAATCCTGCTGTATCCTCTAACAGTCCTCAGCGCTATCCGCAATTCCACCAACCTTTGTCGTCTGCAAACTTACTAATGAGATCAGTTACATTTTCCTCCAAATCATTTATATATACTACAAACAGCAAAGGTCCCAGCACTGATCCCTGCGGAACACCACTAGTCACAGCCCTCCAATTAGAAAAGCATCCTTCCATTGCTACTCTCTGCCTTCTATGACCTAGCCAATTCTGTATCCACCTTCCCAGCTCACCCCTGATCCCGAGTGACTTCACCTTTTGTACTAGTCTACCATGAGGGACCTTGTCAAAGGCCTTACTGAAGTCCATATAGACAGCATCCACTGCCCTACCTGCATCAATCATCTTTGTGACCTCCTCGAAAAACTCTATCATGTTAGTGAGACACGACCTCCCCTTCACAAAACCATGCTGCCTCTCACTAATACGTCCAGTTGCTTGCAAATGGGAGTAGATCCTGTCTCAAAGAATTCTCTCCAGTAATTTCCCAACCACTGAAGTAAGGTTCACCGGCCTGTGGTTCCCTGGATTATCCTTTCTACCCTTCTTAAACAAAGGAACAACATTGGCTATTCTCCAGTCCTCTGGGACATCACCTGAAAACAGCGAGGATCCAAAGAATTTTGTCAAGGCCTCAGCAATTTCCTCTCCAGCCTCCTTCAGTATTCTGGGGTGGATCCCTTCAGGCCCTGGGAACTTATCTACCTTAATATTTTTCAAGGCGCCCAACACCTCGTCTTTTTGGATCTCAATGTGACCCAGGCTATCTACACCCCCTTCTCCAGACTCAACATCTACCAATTCCTTCTCTTTGGTGAATACTGATGCAAAGAATTCATTTAGTACCTCGCCCATTTCCTCTGGCTCCACACATAGATTCCCTTGCCTATCCTTCAGTGGGCCAACCCTATCCCTGGCTACCTTCTTTCTTTTTATGTATGTGTAAAAAGCCTTGGGATTTTCCTTAACCCTATTTGCCAATGACTTTTCGTGGCCCCTTCTAGCCCTCCTGACTCCTTGCTTAAGTTCCTTCCTACTTTCCTTATATTCCACACAGGCTTAGTCTGTTCCCAGCCTTTTAGCCCTGACAAATGCCTCCTTTTTCTTTTTGACGAGGCCTACAATATCTCTCGTTATCCAAGGTTCCCGAAAATTGCCGTATTTATCCTTCTTCCTCACAGGTACATGCCGGTCTTGAATTCCTTTCAAATGACACTTGAAAGCCTCCCACATGTCAGATGTTGATTTACCCTCAGACATCTGCCCCCAATCTAGGTTCTTCAGTTCCCGCCTAATATTGTTATAATTAGCCTTCCCCCAATTTTGCACATTCACCCTAGGACCACTCTTATCCTTGTCCACCAGCACTTTAAAACTTACTGAATTGTGGTCACTGTGCCCGAAATGCTCCCCTACTGAAACTTCTACCACCTGGCCGGGCTCATACCCCAATACCAGGTCCAGTACCTCCCCTTCCCGAGTTGGACTGTCCACATATTGTTTTAAGAAGCCCTCCTGGATGCTCCTTACAAACTCTGCCCCGTCTAAGCCCCTGGCACTAAGTGAGTCCCAGTTAATATTGGGGAAGTTGAAGTCTCCCATCACCACAATCCTGTTGTTTTTACTCTTTTCCAAAATCTGTCTACCTATCTGCTCCTCTATCTCCCGCTGGCTGTTACGAGGCCTGTAGTAAACCGCTAACATTGTGACTGCACCCTCCTTATTCCTGATCTCTACCCATATAGCCTCACTGCCCTCTGAGGTGTCCTCCCGTAGTACAGCTGTGATATCCTCCTAACCAGTAGCGCAACTCCGCCACCCCTTTTACATCCCCCTCTATCCCACCTGAAACATCTAAATCCTGGAATGTTTAGCTGCCAATCCTGCCCTTCCCTCAACCAGGTCTCTGTAATGGCAACAACATCATAGTTCCAAGTACTAATCCAAGCTCTAAGTTCATCTGCCTTACCCGTAATACTCTTGCATTAAAACATATGCACTTCAGGCCATCAGACCCGCTGTGTTCAGCAACTTCTCCCTGTCTGCCCTGTCTCAGAGCCATACTGGCCCTATTCCCTAGTTCTCCCTCGATGCTCTCACCTTCTGACCTATTGCTCCCGTGCCCACCCCGCTGCCATACTAGTTTAAACCCTCCCGTGTGAAACTAGCAAACCTCGCGGCCAGGATATTTATGCCTCTCCAGGTTAGATGCAACCCGTCCTTCTTATATAGGTCACACCTGCTCTGGAAGAGCACCCAGTGGTCCAGATAACGGATACCCTCCCTCCTACACTAGCTGTTTAGCCACGTGTTTAGCTGCTCTATCTTCCTATTTCTAGCCTCTCTGGCACGTGGCACAGGGAGTAAACCTGAGATTACAACCCTAGAGGTCCTGTCTTTTAACTTTCTGCCTAGCTCCCTGAACTCCTGCTGCAGGACCTCATGCCCCTTCCTGCCTATGTCGTTAGTACCAATATGTACAAAGACCTCTGCCTGTTTGCCCTCCCCCTTCAGGATGCCCTCTACCCGTTCGGAGACATCCTGGGCCCTGGCACCAGGGAGGCAACATACCATCCTGGAGTCTCTTTCACGTCCACAGAAGCGCCTATCTGTGCCCCTGACTACAGAGTCCCCTATGACTATTGCTGTTCTGCGCTTTGACCCTCCCTTCTGAACATCAGAGCCAGCCGTGGTGCCACTGCTCTGGCTGCTGCTGTTTTCCCCTGATAGGCTATTCCCCCCCGACAGTATCCAAAGGGGTATACCTGTTCGAGAGGGGGTCAACCACAGGGGATTCCTGCACTGACTGCCTGCCCTTTCTGGTGGTCACCCATTTCTCTGCCTGCACCTTGGGTGTGACCACATTTATATAACTGCTATCTATGACGCTTTCTGCCACCTGCATGCTCCTAAGTGCATCCAATTGCTGCTCCAACCGAACTATGCGGTCTGTGAGGAGCTCCAGTTGGGTGCACTTTCTGCAGATGAAGTCATCCGGGACGCTGGAAGCCTCCCGGACCTGCCACATCTCACAGTGAGAGCACTGAACCCCTCTAACTGACATTGTGTCAATTAATTAGTAAATTAAAGTTAAAAGTCAAAATTTTTGAAAAAAAAGTTACGATTAACTATCTGTTTCCTAGCACTAGATTTCTACTATAAATGTGAAAGCTAAATACAGTACTCTCCGATCTCTGGCTTAGATACGCCTCTAAATTATAATTAAGTAATTATGTTTAATTCGTTTACCAATGCTTAATTTTTTAAATTTAGTGTAGGTTCCCAACCAGCCACTCAGGTCACAGCTTTTCTGTGATGTCACTTCAGTCCCCCCCCCCCTCCCCCCACACACACACACAAATTGAAAAGGTAATAAAAGTAAAAATGAGTAAAAATCACTTACTTACCTTCTGAGGGTCTCAGATGCTCTCAGGTTCTCTCCCTGCTGATTAAAAGTTACAGGCCAGAAGAAAGAGAGAGAACAAAACAGTAGGGAAAAAGCACCTTCTCCCACTTTGCACCAAATCACCAAGTTCCAAATTCCCACTCTGGATGTGTCTCACTCAGGCTGTGTCTCTTTGACCTGCGCAACGTTTACTGAGTGCGCTTTCTGTCTGTCTTTTATACAGACTTCAGGATGACTCACACTAAAACTTCAAAGAGAAGAATACAATGTGTACCTTTGTGCCCCTAAACAGGCCTCAGGTGACTGCCAGATAACTGCCTCTCAGCAATTAGCGTGGGGGCAGCTTCACCCAATCAGACACTAATCTACACTGCGCTTTTAACTGAAAAACAGCAGAATTAGATTTACCACTTACCTTTCCTGGTTACCTCACTGCACCAAATTACCAAGTTTCAAATTCCCACTCTGGATGTGTCTCACTCACTCATGCTGTGTCTCTTTGACCTGTGCAACGCTATGCGGGCGGCAAATTCCCCAGGCACCTTTCTTGTCGCCCTCTCACCCGGTGAAATGGTGAGATTGTAACTGAGACACAGAGGTGAGGGAGAGGAGAGACAGTTCCAGTTCGTTAGAGAGCACGGGATGTGGATGCAGCGATAGAGGGAAGGTTATCCAACAAGGAGCCAATTCCCAGTGTGTGCGATGTGATTATTCACAGCAGACCACGCCCTGTGTTCCTATAAAGAGCGTCCGTGCTCCAGACATCTCACAGTGACAGCGAGGAGTCAGCGGGGGATGCGGGAAACACTGCTTTTGCTGCTACAGCTCAGCACTGCCGATGGACGTCTGCATGCGAGGGTCAGATATGGAGGTTAGTACAGCTTTGAAAGAAAACAGTATACTGTTATGGGCTAGGGTTTAGAGAACCCCAAAGTGTATGATGGAGTTCACCTGACCCACAACTTTTACTAGATTGTGGTCTGGGGAGCACACGGCCCACTCTACAGGTGTGGTACAGCAGAAATGGAAAAGTAATTTTTAAAGCAAAACAATGTTTATTCTATGAACTCAAGTTAACCTTTTTAAAACATACACTGAACATCTTAGCAACCATCAATTCAAATACAACCCCCAAAGAATACAACACTAAGTAATCCTTAAACTTTCCTTTCAACACCCATAAGACAAAAATAACCCTTTTAACTGAAGCACCTCAGCATTAAGTTCACTGCTGAGAACAGTTACCACTTTGAAATCAGCAAATGGACATTCATAAGCTTGCAGAGATTCACACACATCCTGCTGTGATTGCAGCTTCTCCAAAACTAAAATGAAACCAAACCCACCCTGCAGCAAAACGCCTAAAGCGAAAGTAAAAAGCTGACAGACAGCCCAGCTCCACCCACTCTCTGACATCACTGCAGTAGTAAACACCCATTTCTTAAAGGTACACTCCGGTGCGTCTATGGCTGGTATGGTGTGACACGGATTGTTCCGGAATTCCATCACCACTGCGCCTCATTTATCATTTACCCACTACTTCAACATGGGGCTGGTTTAGCACAGGGCTAAGTCGCTGGCTTTGAAAGCAGACCAAGGCAGGCCAGCAGCACGGTTCAATTCCCGTACCAGCCTCCCCGAACAGGCGCCGGAATGTGGCGACTAGGGGCTTTTCACAGTAACTTCATTTGAAGCATACTTGTGACAATAAGCGATTTTCATTTCATGATTGCGCAAAAATGTAGCTATTTAACAATTATTTGGGTCACATAAGGGCAGCACGGCGGCACAGTGGTTAGCACAGTTGCTTCATAGCTCCAGGGTCCCAGGTTCGATTCCCCGCTGGGTAAATGTCTGTGCAGAGTCTGCACGTCCTCCCCGTGTCTGCGTGGGTTTCCTCCGGGTGCTCCAGTTTCCTCCACAGTCCAAAGATGTGCAGGATAGGTGGATTGGCCGTGATAAATTGCCCTTAGTGTCCACAATAAAAGGTTAGGTGGGGTTAAGGGGAAAGGGTGGAGGTCTGGGCTTAGTCAGGGTGCTCTTCCAAGGGCCAGAGCAGACTCGATGGGCCGAATAGCCTCCTTCTGCACTGCAAATTCTATGATTATCTGATGTTAAAATATCAGCCCGCTAACACTGGGAGCACTTTGCTGAGTTTTGGTCTCCATATGCCTCCGTTAGACCACACTGGGAGCACTGTGCACAGTTCTGGTCTCCATATCCCTCAGTTAGACCACACTGGGAGCACTGTGCACAGTTCTGGTCTCCATATCCCTCGGTTAGACCACACTGGGAGCACTGTGCACAGTTCTGGTCTTCATATCCCTCGGTTAGACCACACTGGGAGCACTGTGCACAGTTCTGGTCTCCATATCCCTCGTTTAGACCACGCTGGGAGCACTGTGCACAGTTCTAGTCTACAAATCCCTCAGTTAGACCACACTGGGAGCACATGCACAGTTCTGGTCTTCATATCCCTCAGTTAGACCACACTGGGAGCACTGTGCACAGTTCTGGTCTCCATATCCCTCAGTGAGACCACACTAGGAGCACTATGCACAGTTCTGGTCTTCATATCCCTCAGTTAGACCACACTGGGAGCACTGTTCAGTTCTGGTCTCCATATCCCTCGGTTAGACCACACTGGGAGCACTGTGCACAGTTCTGGTCTTCATATCCCTCGGTTAGACCACACTGGGAGCACTGTGCACAGTTCTGGTCTCCATATCCCTCGTTTAGACCACGCTGGGAGCACTGTGCACAGTTCTAGTCTACAAATCCCTCAGTTAGACCACACTGGGAGCACATGCACAGTTCTGGTCTTCATATCCCTCAGTTAGACCACACTGGGAGCACTGTGCACAGTTCTGGTCTCCATATCCCTCAGTGAGACCACACTAGGAGCACTATGCACAGTTCTGGTCTTCATATCCCTCAGTTAGACCACACCGGGAGCACTGTGCACTGTTCTGGTCTCCATATCACTCGGTTAGACCACACTGGCAGCAATGTGTACAGGTCCGGTCTCCATATCCCTCAGTTAGACCACACTGGGACCACTGTGCATAGTTCCAATCTCCATATCCCTCAGTTAGGCCACACTGGGAGCACAGTGTACAGTTCTGGTCTCCATATCCCTCAGACCACACTGGGAACACTGTGCACAGTTCTGGTCTCCATATCCCTCGGTTAGACCACACTGGGACCACTGTGCATAGTTCTAGTCTCCACATCCCTCAGTTAGACCACACTGGGAGCACTGTGCACAGTTCTGGTCTCCATATCCCTCAGACCACACTGGGAACACTGTGCACAGTTCTGGTCTCCATATCCCTCAGTTAGGCCACACTGGGAACACTGTGCACAGTCCTGGTCTCCATATCCCTCGGTTAGACCACACTGGGGGCATTGTGTACAGTTCTGTTCTCATATCCCTTGGTTAGACCACACTGGGAGCACTGTGCACAGTTCTGATCTCGACATCCCTCAGTTAGACCACACTGGGAGCAATGTGCCCAGTTCTGGTCTCCATATCCCTCAATTTGACCTCACTGGGAGCACTGTGCACATTTCTGGTCTCCATATCTCTCGGTAAGACCACAAAGAGAGCACCGTGCACAGTTCTGGTCTCCATATCCCTCAGTTAGACCACACCTGGAGCACTGTGTACAGTTCTGGTCTCCATATCCCTCGGTTAGACCACACTGGGAGCACTGTGCACAGTTCTGGTCTCCATATATCACGGTTAGACCACACTGGGAGCACTGTGCCCAGTTCTGGTCTCCATATCCCTCAGTTAGACTACACTGGGAGCAATGTGCCCAGTCATATCCGTAAGTTAGTCCACGCTGGGAGCACTGTGCACAGTTCTGGTCTCCATATCCCTAGGTTAGACAACACTGGGAGTACTGTGCACAGTTCTGGTCTCCATATCCCTAGGTTAGACAACACAGGGAGCACTGTGTACAGATCTGGTCTCCATATACCTCAGCTAGACCACACTGGGAGCACTGTGGACAGTCCTGGTCTCCATAACCCTCGGTTAGACCACACTGGGAGCACTGTGCACAGTTCTGGACTCCATATCCCTCGGTTAGACCACACTCGGAGTACTGTGCACAGTTCTGGTCTCCGTATATCTCGGTTAGACCACACTGGGAGAACTGTGCACAGTTCTGGTCTCCATATCCCTCAGTTAGACCACACTGGGAGCAATGTGCCCAGTCATATCCGTCAGTTCGTCCACACTGGGAGCACTGTGCACAGTTCTGGTCTCCATATCCCTCAGTTAGACCACACTGGGAGCAATGTGCCCAGTCATATCCGTCAGTTCGTCCACAGTGGGAGCACTGTGCACAGTTCTGGTCTCCATATCCCTCAGCTAGACCACACTGGGAGCACTGTGCACAGTTCTGGCCTCCATATCCCTCGGTTAGACCACACTGGGAGCACTGTGCACAGTTCTGGTCTCCATATCCCTCGGTTAGACCACACTGGGAGTACTGTGCACAGTTCTGGTCTCCATATCCCTCAGTTAGACCACACTGGGAGCACTGTGCACAGTTCTGGTCTCCATATCCCTCAGTTAGACCACACTGGTAGCACTGTGCACAGTTCTGGTCTCCATATCCCTCAGTTAGACCACACTGGGCGTATTTTGTGCAGTTTCCAGGTTGAAGACATTTGGCGTCACAAGGATTCTCTCTCGCGCCTTTGCGCTCCTCCACCTTCCTGTTTGACAGGGTTAGGTGATAACTGTGAGTCTCACGGCGGAACCTGCGGGAGGGGCTCATGTAACCCTGATGAAGCTGAGACGGCGAGGAGGTGCCCACCCACGCCCTGATGTTGGCAACCCGGCCTCTGACCCACTGCTCTCTGAGTCACGTGAATGAAGCTGATTCATTGGTTACTGCTTTCTGTCACTGTCTCATTTGTTACTCCGACCGGGAAGGGGGGGGCGGGGGGTTGGCACAGGGATCTGACACTACGGGCAGCGTCCCAGGCTGCTCCATCCACATCGCTGGCAATGGCCAATTGCCTGACCAGAGATCTCCACCTGGAAGGACTGGATTGGGTTTATCGGCACGCGTGCCGAGGGTCAGTGAAATGTATTTTTCTGCGTACAGTCCACACAGATCATTCCGTACATGAAAAACAAAGGACACACGATAGGTACACAATCGGGCGAAGCATATAGTAGTGTCATGCTGCTCAGTAAAGAAGATGCGTAGCGAGATCAGGTAGTCCTAAAGAAGGTCGTTTCGGCGTCTGGTAACAGCGGGGAAGAAGCTGTTTTTGAGTCTGTTCGTGCGTGTTCTCAGACTTCTGTATCTCCTGCCCGATGGAAGAAGTTGGAAGAGTGAGTAAGCCGGGTGGGAGGGGCCTTTGATTATGCTGCCCGCTTTCCCCAGGCAGCGGGAGGTGTAGATGGAGTCAATGGATGGGAGGCAGGTTCGTGTGATGGACTGGGCTGTGTTCACGACTCTCTGAAGTTTTTTGCGACGTTGGGCCGAGCAGTTCTCTCCGGGTCCGGTACTGGGCGGGTCTCTCCGGGTCGGGTAGAACATAGAAAAATACAGCACAGAACAGGCCCTTTGGCCCACGATGTTGTGCCGAACCTTTGTCCGAGATTAATCATAGATTATCATAGAATTTACAGTGCAGAAGGAGGCCATTCGGCCCATCGAGTCTGCACCGGCTCTTGGAAAGAGCACCCTACCCAAGGTCAACACCTCCACCTTATCCCCATAACCCAGTAACCCCACCCAACACTAAGGGCAATTTTGAACACTAAGGGCAATTTATCATGGCCAATCCACCTAACCTGCAGATCTTTGGACTGTGGGAGGAAACCGGAGTACCCGGAGGAATGCCACACACACACGGGGAGGATGTGCAGACTCCACACAGACAGTGACCCAAGCCGGAATCGAACCTGGGACCCTGGAGCTGTGAAGCAATTGTGCTATCCACAATGCTACCGTGCTGCCCTTAAGAACAAATAAATCTACACTATATCATTTTACTGTAATCCATGTACCTATCCAATAGCTGCTTGAAGGTCCCTAATGTTTCCAACTCAACTACTTCCACAGGCAGTGCATTCCATGCCCCCACTACTCTCTGGGTAAAGAACCTACCTCTGATATCCCTCCTATATCTTCCACCTTTCACCTTAAATTTATGTCCCCTTGTAATGGTTTGTTCCACCCGGGGAAAAAGTATCTGACTGTCTACTCTATCTATTCCCCTGATCATCTTATAAACCTCTATCAAGTCGCCCCTCATCCTTCTCCGTTCTAATGAGAAAATCCTAGCACCCTCAACATTTCCTCGTAAGACCTACTCTCCATTCCAGGCAACATCCTGGTAAATCTCCTTTGCACCTTTTCCAAAGCTTCCACATCATTCCTAAAATGAGGCGACCAGAACTGTACACAGTACTCCAAATGTGGCCTTACCAAGGTTTTGTACAGCTGCATCATCACTTCACGGCTCTTAAATTCAATCCCTCTGTTAATGAACGCCAGCACACCTTCGGCCTTCTTCACAGCTCTATCCACTTGAGTGGCAACTTTCAAAGATGTATGAACATAGACCCCAAGATCTCTCTGCTCCTCCACATTGCCAAGAACCCTACCATTAACTCTGTATTCCGCATTCATATTTGTCCTTCCAAAATGGACAACCTCACACTTTTCAGGGTTAAACTCCATCTGCCACTTCTCAGCCCAGCTCTGCATCCTATCTATGTCTCTTTGCAGCCGACAACAGCACTCCTCACTATCCACAACTCCACCAATCTTCGTATCGTCTGCAAATTTACTGACCCACCCTTCAACTCCCTCAGCCAAGTTATTAATGAAAACCACAAACAGCAGAGGACCCAGAACTGATCCCTGCGGTACGCCACTGGTAACTGGGATCCAGGCTGAATATTTGCCATCCACCACCACTCTCTGACTTCTATCGGTTAGTGGCTAAATTTCCCACTATCCCATGCCTCCTTACTTTCTGCATAAGACTACCATGGGAACCTTATCAAATGTCTTACTAAAATCCATGTACACTACATCCACTGCTTTACCTTCATCCACATGCTTGGTCACCTCCTCAAATAATTCAATAAGACTTATAAGGCAAGACCTACCCCTCACAAATCCGTGCTGACTATTCCTAATCAAGCAGTGTCTTTCCAGATGCTCAGAAATCCTATCCTTCAGTACCCATTCCATTACTTTGCCGACCACCGAAGTAAGACGAACTGCCCTGTAATTCCCAGGGTTATCCCTATTCCCTTTTTTGAACAGGGGCACGACATTCGCCACTCTCCAATCCCCTGGTACCACCCCTGTTGACAGTGAGGACGAAAAGATCATTGCCAACGGCTCTGCAATTTCATCTCTTGCTTCCCATAAAGTCTTTGGATATATCCCGTCAGGCCCAGGGGACTTGTCTATCCTCAAGTTTTTCAAAATGCCCAACACATCTTCCTTCCTAATAAGTATTTCCTCGAGCTTACCAGTCTGTTTTACACTGTCTTCTCCAACAATATGGCCCCTGTCATTTGTAAATACTGAAGAAAAGTACTCGTTCAAGACCTCTCCTATCTCTTCAGACTCAATACACAACCTCCCGCTACTGTCCTTGATCGGACCTACCCTCGCTTTAGTCATTCTCATATTTCTCACATATGTGTAAAAGGCCTTGGGGTTTTCCTTGATCCTACCCGCCAAAGATTGTTCATGCCCTCTCTTAGCTCTCCTAATCCCTTTCTTCAGTTCCCTCCTGGCTATCTTGTATCGCTCCAGCGCCCTGTCTGAACCTTGTTTCCTCAGCCTTACATAAGTCTCCTTCTTCCTCTTAACAAGACATTCAACCTCTCTTGTCAACCATGGTTCCCTCACTCGACCATCTCTTCCCTGCCTGACAGGGACATACATATCAAGGACACATAGTACCTGTTCCTTGAACACGTTCCACATTTCACTTGAGTCCTTCCCTGACAGCCTATGTTCCCAAATTATGCACTTCAATTCTTGTCTGACAACATCGTATTTACCCTTCCCCCAATTGTAAACCTTGCCCTGTTGCACACACCTATCCCGCTCCATTACTAAAGTGAAAGTCACAGAATTGTGGTCACTATCTCCAAAATGCTCCCCCACTAACAAACCTATCACTTGCCCTGGTTAATTGCCAAGTACCAAATCCAATATGGCCTCCCCTCTGGTCGGACAATCTACATACTGTGTGAGAAAAGCTTCCTGGACACACTGCACAAACTCCACCCCATCCAAACTATTTGATCTAAAGAGTTTCCACTCAATGTTTGGGAAGTTAAAGTCGCCCATGACTACTACCCTTTGACTTCTGCACCTTTCCAAAATCTGATTCCCAATCTTTTCCTCCACATCTCTGCTACTGTTGGGGGGCCTATAGAAAACTCCCAACAAGGTGACTGCTCCTTTCCTATTTCTGACTTGAACCCATACTACCTCAATAGGCAGATCCCCCCTCGTACTGCCTTTCTGCAGCTGTTATACTATCTCTAATTAATAATACAACCCTCCCCACATCTTTTACCACACTCCCTAATCTTATTGAAACATATATAACCAGGGACCTCCAACAACCATTTCTGCCCCTCTTTTATTCAAATTCCCGTGATGGCCACCACATCATAGTCCCAAGTAACGATCCATGCCTTAAGTTCACCCACCTTATTCCTGATGTTTCTTGCGTTGAAGTATACACACTTCAACCCATCTCCGTGCCTGTAAGTACTCTACTTTGTCAGTGTTCCCTTCCCCACTGCCTCACTACACGCATTGGCGTCCTGAATATCCGCTACCTTAGTTGCTGGACTACAAATCCGGTTCCCATTCCCCTGCCAAATTAGTTTAAACCCTCCCGAAGAGTACTAGAAAACCTCCCTCCCAGGATATTGGTGCCCCTCTGGTTCAGATGCAACCCGTCCTGCCTGTACAGGTACCACCTTCCCCAGAATGCGCTCCAATTATCCAAATACCTGAAGCCCTCCCTCCTACACCATTCCTTCAGCCACGTGCTCAACTGCACTCTCTCCCGATTGCTAGCCTCGCTATCACGTGGCACCGGCAACAAACCAGAGATGACAACTCTGTCTGTCCTGGCTTTTAACTTCCAGCCTAACTCCCTAAAGCCTTTTATTACCTCCACACCCCTTTTCCTACCTACATCATTGGTACCAATGTGCACCACGACTTCTGGCTGCTCCCCCTCCCCCTGGATGGTACTGGGTGGTCCCTCCGTGTCGGGTACTGGGCGGGTCTCTCTGGGTTGGGTGTTAAGGGCCACGTTTTAGAGAACCCCAAAGTGTATCATGGAGTTCACCTGATGCACAACATTTAATAGATTGTGGTATGGGGAGCACACGGCCCACTCTACAGGCGTGGGACAGCAGAAATGGAAAAGTATTTTTTAAAGCAAAACAATGTTTTTTCTTTGAACTCAAGTTAACCTTTTTGAAACATGCAGTGAACATCTTAGCAACCATTAATTCACATATAACCCCCAAAGAATACAACACTAAGTAATCCTTAATGAAAGAGAACATGCTGGAATACTCAGCAGGTCTGGCAGCATCTGTAGGGAGAAAAAAGAGCTAACGTTTCGAGTCCGATGACTCTTTGATTCAGTAATCCTGAAGCTGTCCTTTTAACATCCATAAGATTGAAAAAAACCTTTAAACAGAAGCACATCAGGTTAAAGTCACTCCTGTGAGCAGTTATTAGTTTTAAATCACCAAAGGATCGATTTACAGTTTGTTTGATTACAGAGAGAGAGACTCACACACCTTCTGGCTGTGACTGCAGCTATCCAGCTCTGAAAACAAAACTAAAACACATCCTGCAGCAAACAGCCTAAAACGAAAGTAAAAAGCTGACAGGCAGCGCACTCTGACATCACTGCAGTAATAAACACCCATTTCTTAAAGGTACTCTCACTGCAGATATTTATCTACATACCCATTTATAACATCCATTTCTTAAAGGTACCCTTCCATGACACCTCCCCCAAGAACAAAAAATAAACCATAAGCTTCAAGATGGTTTCATTTTTCACCTTTTCACTATCCTTTAAGAAATGCACACAATAAATATACTTTTTTGTTTCAAAAATTAACACACGCAAACAGGTACAATAATATCGTCCATTTTTGTTCTTCTTCCTCCAACTGAAACTGCTTCCATTCACCACATTCTTGACAAAGCATCGGCTATCACGTTTTCTCATCCCGCCACGTGGACTATTTTTTAAATGAAATGGCTGCAACAATAAACTCCAGCGAAACAGCCGTGCATTGTTATTCCGGAATCGCTCCAAAAAAGTCACCGTATATTATGATCCGTATATATAATGGCGGCAGACGGATTTCTGGTCACATAAATGTGAAAATGTTGCAAAGCCAGCATCAAACTCAAAGTCTCCTTCTCAATTGTTGAATAATTTTTCTGGTGAGAATACAATAGGGGGATTGGCCATGATAAATTGCCCTTAGTGTCCAAAATTACCCTTAGTTTTGTGTGGGGTTACTGGGTTATGGAGATAGTGTGGAGGCGTTGACCTTGGGTAGGGTGCTCTTTCCAAGAGCTGGTGCAGACCCGATGGGCCGAATGGCCTCCTTCTGCACTGTAAATTCTATGATAATCAATTTCTATGAAAAATAACCAACAGGCCGCTCTCGCCCTTCGTCGTCTTCTTGTAGAAGCACCGCACCTACGCCCACATCGCTCGCATCAACAGCCACTTTGAATGGTTTGGTATAATCTGGGATGGCTAACACAGGAGCAGTGGTTAACACAGCCTTCAGGCCATCAAATGCCTGTTGACACTCCGCCCTCCACTGGAATTCGTTACGCTTCTTGAGCAAGTCCTTCAGTGGAGCGATCACACTGCTAAAATTCAGTACAAATTTCCGGTGAAATCCACTCTTACCATGAAATTGCATTATTTCCCGTTGTTTTGTGGGTCTTGAAAACTCCTCAATAACTGTTGGTTTCATATCCCGTGTGACTATTCGACCCTGTCCGATTGTATGGCCAAGGAAAGTGACTTGGGCTTTTCCAAATTCACTTTTGGCTAGGTTTATCACCAAACCCGCCTCCTGAAGTCGATCGAATAACTCCATCAGATGTTTCAAATGTTCTTTCCATGTCTGGCTGAAAACTACCAGATCGTCAATGTATACCGCACAATTGGGTAATCCTGAAACAACTTTGTTAGTTAACCGTTGAAATGTGGCTGGGGCGTTTTTCATGCCAAATGGCATAACTTTGAATTGGTATAGACCATCTGGAGTCACAAAAGCTGAAAACCCCTTCGCCCTTTCGGATAAAGGTACCTGCTAGTAACCTTTAAGTAAATCCAATTTGGAAATAAAAGCTGATTGTCACACTTTCTCAATGCAATCCTCCAAACGTGGGATAGGATAAGAGTCCGTTCTTGGAACTGCATTAACCTTTCTATAGTCAACACACAACTATTGGGTACCGTCCGGTTTTGGTACCATCACTATGGGTGAGCTCCATTGGCTGCAACCCACTTCAATTATGCCATTTTTAAGCATACTTTCAATTTCTATTTTTAACCTGTGCCAATTTTAAAGGGTTAAGTCTATATGGATGTTGCTTGATTGGAACAGCATTTCCCACATCTCCATCATGTATAGCCATTTTAGTACTTCCCAATTTTTTGCTACAAACTTGCCCTCGTGATATCAATAACTCTTTCAGGTCAGTCCGTTTTTCCTCTGGAAGGTAATTCAACAATTTATCCCAATTTTTAAGAACATCCTCGTTTTCCAATTTAATTTGAGGTATGTCAAATTCACAGTCATCTGGATTTGGTTCGTCACTTTGAGTTAGAATCATTAAAACCTCCTCCTTTTTCTCTCCTTCCCTTTCAAAGTACCTTTTAAGCATATTCACATGACACACTCGGTGAGTCTTCCTTCTATCTGGTGTTTTTACCACATAATTCACCTCACTTAATTTCCTTTCAATCTGATACGGTCCACAAAACCTAGCTTTTAAAGGCTCCCCTCCCACGGGTGACAACACTAAAACTTTATCCCCACTGGCTAAACTACGAACTTTGGATTTCTTGTCTGCTACCCATTTCATCACATTTTGTGCAGCTTTCAAATGTTGTCTAGCCAATTCACCTGCTCTATTTAATCGTTCCCTAAAATTTGACACGTAATCCAATCGTGTAATTTCCGATTTCTCACCCACCAATTTTTCCTCAATCAATTTAAGTGGTCCTCTTACCTCATGACCAAAAATTAGCTCAAAAGGACTAAATTTGGTTGACTCATCAGGTGCATCCCTAATTGCAAACAGTACGAATGGAATTCCTTTATCCTAATCCTCTGCATAATCGTGACAATAAGCCCTCAACATTGTCTTTAATGTCTGATGCCACCTTTCTAATGCTCCCTGTGATTCTGGATAGTACGTGGTTGATTTAAATTGTTTTATTCCTAAGCTATCCATAACTTCTTTGAATAACCTGGAGGTAAAATTTGATACTTGATCCGATTCTATTTCTGTGGGTAGTCCATATCTAGTGAAGAATTTAAGTAACTCCTCCACAATCTTTTTAGCTGTAATATTGCGTGCTGGAATGGCCTCTGGAAACCTAGTAGACACATCCATTATCGTCAAAAGATATTGATTCCCACTTTTTGTTTTAGGAAGCGGTCCTACACAATCAATTAGGACCCTTGTAAAAGGTTCCTCAAATGCTGGAATGGGTATTAAGGGCGCTGGTTTTATCACTGTTTGAGGTTTCCCTATCACTTGACATGTGTGACATGATTGACGAAATTTAACTACATCTTTATGTAGACCAGGCCAATAAAAGTGTTTTGGGATTTTAGCTTGAGTTTTCCTTATTCCCAAATGACCTCCCACTGGTACCCCATGTGCAACTCGCAACACCTCCTTTCTATACCCTACCGGCAATACCACTTGATGAACTTCTGCCCACTTTTCATCCGCCTGCATATGTACAGGTCTCCATTTTCTCATCAAGACATCATTTGTACGGTAATAACACTCTGGTATACACTCAGATTCCTCTTCCGTGTATGCTTTCTGATACATCCGTTTTATTTCTACACCTTTTTGTTGTAACTCTGCCAACTTTCCTGAACTAAAATTATCCGCCTCATTCCCGTACCACCCTCCCCCAACAGGCGCCGGAATGTGGCGACTAGGGGCTTTTCACAATAACTTCATTGAAGCCTACTTGTGACAATAAGCGATTTTCATTTTTCATTTCATTACAGCAACGTATTCTTGTTCTTTGTCAACCATCTGATCAAAAATCGTCTCTGATAATTGCACTTCAACTTCATCTTCACTCGTTGATTTCTCCTCTTGACTTAACCTGTGACTTTGCGACCTTGTTACTACACAATCCGGAAAAATCCCAGGATATTCGTCCTTCAACACTTCAGTTATCTGATTTTCCACTGGCTTGTCAACCACAGTAGGCATCACTCCCACCTGCGATCCAGCTATCTCATTATTCAAGATAAACTGTATTCCTGGACAAGATAGTTTCTCTATTACTCCTACGACCACTTCACTGCAGTCTCTCTCTCTCTGTAATCTAAAAACTGTAAATCGATCCTTTGGTGATTTAAAACTAATAACTGCTCTCAGTCGTGACTTAACCTGATGTGCTTATGTTAAAAGTTATTTTTTAAATCTTATGGTTGTGAAAAGGACAGTTTAAGGGGTACTTAGTGTTGTATTCTTTGGGAGTTGTATTTGAATTAATGGTTGCTAAGATGTTCACTGTATGTTTTAAAAAGGTTAACTGAGTTCATAGAATAAACATTGTTTTGCTTTAAAAAATACTTTTCCATTTCTGCTGTTCCACACGTGTAGAGTGGGCCGTGTGCTCCCCAGACTACAATCTATTAAAAGTTGTGGGTCAGGTGAACTCCATGATACACTTTGGGGTTCTCTAAACCCTGGCCCATAACAAAGGCAAATGGTGTGTTGGCCTTCATAGCGAGAGGATTTGAGTATAGGAATGTTTTACTGCAATTGTATCGGGCATTGGTGAGGCCACACCTGGAGTATTGTGAGCGGTTTTGGGGTCCTTATCTGAGGAAGGATGTTCTTGCTATGGAGGGAGTGCAGCGAAGGTTTCCCAGGCTGATTCCTGGGATGGCGGGACTGTCAATGAGGAGAGACTAAGCCGGTTAGGATTATATTCATTGGAGTTTAGAAGAGTGAGAGGGGATCTCATAGAAACTTGTAAAATTCGCACCCCTGGCACGATGGAATAGAAAGGCCGTTCGGCGAAACACCCAGGACACTTTCGGATGCTGAGCAGAGATATTCTCAGATTTACGACATTGACAAGAGTGGAATGGTGGCACAAATGGTAACTCTCTCTCTCTCTCTGCTGTATGAGGCTAATTTTAAATACAGCAACGTATTCGTGTCAACCCTGTCCAGCTCGATCATTGATCAGATCAGTACCTCCACAGGTTAATGAGAAACCGACTGGATTCCAGTTAATGTCGGACACGGTTAATGAACCGTCCATTCAACCTGTCCAAGGTGGAGACTACCCACGTCGTGTGTGTGTGATTATTAACCACAGCAGGCTCGACGTGTTGATATAAAGGGCTCCTGTGCCCCAGCTATCTCACTGTGACCGAGAGGTGATCAGTGGAGAAGGATGAAAGGACTGTTTTTGCTGCTGGGGTTGCTGCTGCTGACACTGGAACTGAGTGAATGGAAGGCAGGTTAGTATCTCGCTCCTTACACATTGTGTAGAAGGGTTCAGATGGGCATCGGATTGTGCACAAGATGGTGCCAGTCCTCACCATGGGTGTGTGTGCGTGACTATCTTCAACAGAAAGCTCAGGGAGAGAACGTCCGTGCTCCCAGTTTGCAAATTCTGAAACAGAATCACCTGAAACATTAGGAGTCACTTCATCCCCTCATTTCCCTGTTAGCCCACACTGGGAGAACAGTGCGGAGTTCTGGTCTCCATATCCCTCGGTTAGACCACACTGGGGGCACTGTGTACAGTTCAGGTCTCCATATCCCTCGGTTAGACCACACTGGGAGAACTGTGCACAGTTTTGGTCTCCATATCCCTCAGTTAGACCACACTGGGAGCACTGTGCACAGTTCTGGGCTCAGTATCCCTCTGTTAGAACACACTGGGAGCACTGTGCACAGTTCTTGTCTCCATATCCCTCTGTTAGACCACACTGGGAGCACTGTGCACAGTTCTGGTCTCAGTATCCCTCAGTTAGAACACACTGGGAGCACTGTGCAATGTTCTGGTCTCCATATCCCTCTGTTAGACCACACTGGGAACACTGTGCACAGTTCTGGTCTCTATATCCCTAAATTAGACCACCCTGGGAGCACTGTGCACAGTTCTGGTCTCCGTATCCCTCGGTTAGACCACACTGGGAGCACTGTGCACAGTTCTGGTCTCGGTATCCCTCAGTTAGACCACACTGGGAGCACTGTGTACAGTTCTGGTCTCCATATACCTCGGTTAGACCACACTGGGAGCGCTGTGTACAGTTCTGGTCTCTATATCCCTCAGTTAGAACACACTGTGATCACTGTGCGATGTTCAGGTCTCCATATTCCTCAGTTAGACCACACTGGGAGCACTGTGCACAGTTCTGGTCTCCCTATCCCTAAGTTAGACCACACTGGGAGCACTGTGCACTATTCTGGTCTCCGTATCCCTCAGTTAGACCACACTGGGAGCACTGTGCACAGTTCTGATCTTCATATCCCTCGGTTAGACCACACTTGGATCAGTGTGCACAGCTCTGGTCTCACTATCCCTCAGTTAGACCACACTCGGAGCACTGTGCACAGTTCTGGTCTCCATATCCCTCAGTTAGACCACACTGGGAGCACTGTGCGGAGTTCTGGTCCCCATATCCCTCAGTTGGACCACACTGGGAGCACACTGCGCAGTTCTGGTCTCCATATCCCTCAGTTAGAGCTCACTGGGAGCACTGTGCACAGTTCTAGTCTCCATATCCCTCGGTTAGACCACACTGGGAGCACTGTGCACATTTCTGGTCTCCATATCCCTATGTTAGACCCCACTGGGAGCACTGTGTACAGTTCTCGTCTCCATATCCCTCAGTTAGACCACACTTGCAGCACTGTGCACAGTTCTGGTCTCCATACTCCTCGGTTAGACCTCACTGGGTGCACTGTGCACAGTTCTGTTCTCCATACCCCTCGCTTAGACCCCACTGGGTGCACTGTGCACAGTTCTGGTCTCCATACCCCTCGGTTAGACCCCACTGGGAGCACTGTGCACAGTTCTGGTCTCCATATCCCTCGGTTAGACCGCACTGGGAGCACTGTGCAGGGTTCTGGTCTCAATATCCCTTGGTTAGACCACACTGAGAGCACTGTGCACTGTTCTGGTCTCCATATCCCTCGGTTAGACCCCACTGGGAGCACTGTGCACAGTTCTGGTCTCCATATCCCTCGGTTAGACCGCACTGGGAGCACTGTGCAGGGTTCTGGTCTCAATATCCCTCGGTTAGACCACACTGAGAGCACTGTGCACTGTTCTGGTCTCCATATCCCTCGGTTAGACCACACTGAGAGCACTGTGCAGGGTTCTGGTCTCAATATCCCTCGGTTAGACCACACTGAGAGCACTGTGCACTGTTCTGGTCTCCATATCCCTCGGTTAGACCACACTGAGAGCACTGTGCAGGGTTCTGGTCTCAATATCCCTCAGTTAGACCACACTGAGAGCACTGTGCACTGTTCTGGTCTCCATATCCCTCGGTTAGACCGCACTGGGAGCACTGTGCAGGGTTCTGGTCTCAATATCCCTCGGTTAAACCACACTGGGAGCACTGTGCACAGTTCTGGTCTCCAGATCACAGTTGGGCGATGAAACATCCAAATTGTCAGTATCAATGAATTCTTCCTTTCTCTTTCCCAGGTGCTGAATCGACCTGTCGGGATATCGGAGGCAGCTGCTCCTATGACCCATGTCAGCCGTTTGAACATCAGGTGGACAACAAATGTCCCTTTAAGCTGAGGTGCTGCATGAGAAATGCTGCCAAGTGATCATGTCCTCCACTGTGCCATCCAGCCATTACTCTGAATGACACTGTCATCTCTGTAATTCAGACTCGGCTACCGTGTGTCGGCCTAATGACCCCTGACCCCGTGCTTTCAGAATCATGTGAATAAAACTGGCTTCATTGTTCTCCACCTCTTGTCCGCTTCTGAATTCTCACTCGTTTCTGTGTGTCAGTCAATGGAGTTGGAATGGGGGGGTGGTGAAGGGGGGGTGGGAGTGAGAAAGAGTTAAGAAAAGGACAGGTGTCTCGCTCTTGTTCCCTGTCTTTCTATTGCATTTTTCACTCCCCCTCCCTCTTTTTGCCCACCGTCACTAATCTTTCTCACCCTTTCTCTTTCTCTCCTCATCTCTCTTATTTCGTTCTCGCTATCGGTTGACTATTTAGTATCTCTCTCAACTCTTATTCTCCCCTGGTTCTCTTCCCATCCATGTCGTAGCCTCCTTTCACACATTTCCTTTTTGTCTATCCCTTCATCGTGCAGTGGGATTCTCTGACCCCCCCCCCCCCCCACCCCGCCGGGTCGGAGAACCGCTGGGGGGGTGGGGGGGGGGGAGCGGCATGAATCCCGCCCCGCTGCTCCGAAGCCAGCTGCCGTATTCTCCTGCGCCGGTTTTCGGGTGAGGGCGGTGATCACAACGCGCCGGTCGGGGGCCGTTGTCAGGGCCCCCCCCCCCCCCGGCGATCCTCCGGGCCCCGATGGGCCGAGCGGCCGTCGGTTTTTGGCCAGTCCCGCCGGCGTGAAATGGACGTGGGCCCACGCGGCGGGAACTGGCTGGTCGGCCGGCTGGTGCGGTCCTCGGGGGATCGCGGGGGGGGGGGGGGGGGGATCCGGCCCCACGGTGGCCTGGTCCGCGATCGGGGCCCACCGTTCTGCGGGCGGGTCTTCCGTGGGGGCAGTCCTTCCTTCCGCGCCGGCCGTGGTGGAGCCGCAAGACACCCACCCGCGCATGCGCAAGAATACGCCTGCCGGTCTGCGCATGCGCGGAATCACCCCGGCAATTCTGCGCATGCGCTCACTCGCTCCAGCCCTTCGCCGCCAACCCCTCCGGCCCCAGCCGAGCCCACTTCCGGTTTTCCCGACGCCGGAGAGGTTCGCGCCATTTTTTTTCCGCCGGCGTCGGGCCATTGCGGGATTCGGGAGAATCTGTAAACCCCCCACACTCTTTCACTCACCGCCTCTCTCTTTCTCTCCCCTCCTGGGAGTTAGGAAATTGGCTCACTCTGGCCCTCTCTTTTTTCATGACCCTCTGTCAGGATCTTGAAACTTTGGGCGGGATTCTGTCAGGCCGACGTCGAGCCAGAGAATCCCCGCGACCGGCGGGAATCGCGCCATGCCGCCCCGGCGCCGACACGCAATTCTCCACAGAGAAAGGTTGGCGCCATTGGGGCCGGCGTGGTTGGCTCGGTGCCGTTCGGGGGCCGCTCGAAGCGGCTGTCCCTCTCGGCCCGTGAAAACACTGAGTTCCCACCGGCATCGTCCACACCTGCTCTCAGCCGGCGGGAACTCGGCGTGGACGGGTCCGGGGGCGGCCTGTGGGGGGGCCTCTAATGTGTCCTGGCCGCGATCGGGGCCCACTGATCGGCGGGCCGGCCTCCCTGACTGGGGGCCTCCTTTCTTCCATGCTGGCCCCTGTAACTCTGCACCATGTTGCGTCGGGGCCGGCGCGTTGAAGGAGCCACTGTGCATGCCAGATCCCGCGGCGCACAGTTAAAAATACTTTTCCATTTCTGCTGTACCACACCTGTAGAGTGGGCCGTGTGCTCCCCATACCACAATCTATTAAAAGTTGTTGATCAGGTGAACACCATGATACACTTCGGGGTTCTCTAAACCCTGGCCCATAACAAATTGGGGGCTCGTCCGCGATAAAAATCTTTCTATTGGATTGGCTTAGTGAACTTAAAGACAGTGAGGGGTTGACAATATTGAATTCTTTACCCGTCAGTCTGGCCTCAATAAAACTCGAGATGGATTTGTACGTATAGTATTATTTATTTTTAACCAACTTGAAAGGCTGACTCACTTCACAGAGACCCAGAACGCATGAGCTGTCTCCTGGAGCTCCAGAACCGAGTGAGGTCGGAGACAAAGAAATCTCTGCAAATACATTCAAATGGCATCAAGTTTCACATACAAGATTCCCATAGGTCTTCTTATACCCCTCCTGACCTGGCCATATATCCTGATTGGCTCACTTCGCATTCCTTAACCCTGGGCCTCTTGTTACCCAGCATCCTTTTCCCCATCCTTGCCACGCTTTCTGAATTCCTTTGTCCTTTGTCCATTGTGAACTCACTACTGTTAGACTGGCTCACATCTATATTACTGTAACTAATATTTGAACTAACTATTTTATATCACATTCGTTTGTTCAATTCCTCATTCCCTCCTTTTATCATTTCAAGGTAACCTATCTGTCCAACCCGTAGCTACGGCCCCTCATCTAAGAAGATTCGTCGCTGCATTTCCAATTCCTGTTGCAGCCCCCCGTCATCCGCTGCACTCTCGTGGATCCTAACAGCAAAATTCTAGGGTGTCTATCTGTTCCAGTGCACCCTGCATTTTACCCAGGTTTCCCTCATTCTGGGTCCTAAATGAATTAAATATATCTCCTTATAACCTACGTTCTAGTTGTACTCCCCTTCTCACATGCTCCGTCCCCTCTCTAGTCCCCCTCTCTCTCTCACAACCTCTTCCTACCCTCTCCGCACAGTCTGACTTTACCTTTATGGCACCAAGCTTAACACATCCAAAATCAAATTTAAATGTACTCCAAAAACAAGGCAATGTCCATGCAATGATCCATTCCCATCGCCGAGACCGGTGCAATTGCTTCATGAGTCCTGCATTGTCCATTAACCTGATGACCTTCCATGAGTCGATACCATGTCCTCGTATATGGGGGCAGCGAAGAACATCACCTCTGCATAAATGAAATGTCCGTGTAGTTTGGTTGGGGTTACAGATGTAGATGATATTTCCATTTTCCATGTCTGTTGCCGATGTCACTCCAAGCGAGGCGAGGCCGACGATTACACAGGCGGAGCGTAGCCACCCCATCATGCTCCACACCTGTAAAACAGCGCTGGGGAAGGGAGGCAGGTTAATCTGTCCAATAAAATGAGGCCCGTTATCAGAACTTAACTGAGCTGGTATACCGTACCGGGGAATGATTTCCCGCATCAGAACTTTAACCACAGTAGCAGCTTTATTATCGGTAGTCGGATACGCCTCGACCCATCTGCTGAACACATCCACAATGACCAAAACATATTTATAACATTGACATCTTTCCAACTCAATGTAATCCATTTGGAGCGTCTCAAAGGGACCACTGGGCAACGGGGTTTGCCCCATACCACAAGGGATACCTTTGCCGGTGTTATATTGCTGACAAATCAAACACCGATTACTGATACTCTGGGCCAGCCCCTGCATTTTAGGGTGCCACCAAGTGTCCAGCAACAAATCACTAGTCCCCCGAGCCCCACAATGAGTTGCAAAGTGTACACATTCGATGACCCATAAAGCCAGTACCTCAGACATACAAGTCTGATGTGTTGGCGTGTTCCATAAAGAGGAAACAGAATCATATGTACGACCTAACCGTTTCCACATTTGTTTATAACTCTCAAGAGAATCCTCCTGTAACCTTATGGCATCTTGGATGGTTGGCATTGGCTTGTCAGAGGCAGACCTATTTATTGCAGAATGTTTAGTCCAACTTAACATTTGAGGCACCATCACTTGCTGAATTTGCGCAGCTGTCTGGGCTGCAGAATCTGCTCGTTCATTACCAATGCCAACTGGGGTCTTACCATTTGTATGGGCAGCGCATTTAATGACAGAAATCTGCGCGGGCATAAGGAGGGCCTGCAGTAGGTCATTAACTAAACTCCGGTGGGATATTTCCGTGCCGGCCGGGGTACAGAATCCCCTATTCTTCCAGAGCTGTGGGTTGACATATCCCAAAACGTCACGTCCCTGGTGATGCTGAAGTCGAGTGTTAATCGTTTCAGGGACCTCAAAATATTTTTTGGAAGTGCCGTCTGGCGTGACTTGAAGTGCGTACTCTGTTGGATCTGAATGATCCACTGCCCTCCTTACCATAGATCCCAGATCCCTGGCATGGTACTGGTCGTGGACCTGACGTGTAACATGAGAGCCTACAGAAACTGACTGTGGCCATAAATGTGGTGGTATTGTAACAAAATCAGCTGTACCTTCTTTTCACGTGACTGTGGCTGTAACCTTGACTGGCCATTCAGTCCCAATTAACGGCTGGTATTTGTCCTCCAACTCCCTGTTCTGTCCGGTTCTGTCATAGGCCAGGGTAACGTGATGCAGTGAATGTTCAATGTCTGACGTCCACCACTGGGGGGTGATAAAAATATAGCACTGTTGTCTCATCCTCCATGATTGGACCGTTACCCCTTCGTCTCCGTACTCTAGCTGTAGCTGGAAGGTACACAGTAAATCTCGGGCCAACAAATTACAGTCCAATCCAGTAGTCACCACAAACTGATGATCCGCAGACTTATTCTCATAAGTGACTGTCACAGGTTCAGAAATAGGATACTCACACACCTGTCCTTGGAACCCCGGCAAATGCTGGGTGTGGTCAGGTAGTGGTAGTCGAAGTTCTGATTGCACCGACCGAAGACATGGCTGCTCCAGTGTCGATTACAAATGGGTGATGTTGATCTCCTGTCTGCAGAGAGACAATAGGTTCCCTGTCCGATTGGAGAGTCCTTATGACTCAATTCGCTAGTCAATCTTGTGTTGGGAAAGGGTTTACCTGGGAGAAGTCGGTGTACCTCGTCTGTCCTCCCCTTGGTGGGTACCCCCTCCTTTTGGGTCGGGTAGTCTCCTTCTGCTGCCGGTCTTTTAAAGGGGCATTCCTGATGCCAGTGATCGGCACGGCCACAATTAAAACATGCATTGTTCCCTCTATATCTGCCCCATCCTCTTTCCCCAGTAGACCAATGGCCCCTCAGAGGGGGCGGCGGTTGTAAAGCTGTTGGTGCATACGGTGGGCCATAAAAAGGAGCTGAGGGTCCCTTTGGGTGGGTTTGATATCCTCCCCCTCGCTGATCCACCCACCCAAAGTCACAATATGGGGGCTCCTGCTGGTAAACTACCATTTCTGCCACTTGTTGGGGTCTCAGATCATCCTTTCTCATTACATACTCAGTCTTAATCTTTGTAACTGAGCCTCCTTCCTGGCCTACACCCTCCTTCCAATAAAATCTGGCTGCCCTTGCCATCTGGGAAGGGTCGTTCTCTGTCCAATTCATGTTATTACATTTCACGGCAGTAGCCACGGAAGGTGGTAGGCAATGCATTAACATAGCACAATATTGAGGGGAATTCTGACCATTTTGATATGGCAAGTCGCCTGACTGCCCCCGGTAGATTTCATTAAAACGTTCCAGAAATTCCTCTGGCTCTTCAGTCTTTTTCGGTTTGAGATCTAAAATAGCAGAGATGTTTATGGGCTTTTGAAATGTGGCATTCAACGCATTCAGGATTTGTGCCCGTCCAAAGCATGGGCTTGCTGAAGTGCGGCGTGGCTAGCATAATTCAAGTGGTTGAGATGACTGCGGTACTCTGCTGGGGTTAAAACCTGCTGGACTAGGGCCCAGAGGTCCCTAGAATCAGCTTGATAAACTGAGATGGTGGTTCTCAGATAGTCCACGAAAGCAGCAGGAGATTTCTTCCTGTCTGGGATTGCAGCCAGAATAGCCATCATCTCACTGGGTCTCCATGGGAAATAAACATCTATCGTGGGCTGGGCTGGGCTGCTGCTGTTGCTGCATCAGGGTTGGGTATTTTCCTAATCGGCAACTGTCTCAGAGTCTCACTAGGGGGCGCTTTAGCGGATTCCTCTGACTCTTCAAAAACTTTGACGTCCTTCCGTTCTGATAGGGGGAGCTCCGACTCCTCAGAACAATTCCCGCCCTCTTTCTTTGATCACATACCTTTCTGTCCTACCATATCGGTCTTAAGGGTGGTATGCATAATTGTTTCTGGACAGGATCAGGGCCCTCTCTCATTGTCCGAGATCGGGTCCTAGAGCTAACTGGGCTTGTGGAACAGAGCTCCCCTTCTCTATCAGACAGTGAAGGTGCAGAAATAGAACCCAAACTATTAACCGAAGGGACTGGAGAGGCTGGCATGATTTGAAACTGGGGAGCAGTGACTGGATTTAAATTATGATACCCTGGTGGTTCTGGAATTCGTGCAGACAATGCTACTGGTGCAGTCGGGACTCTACCCGACATGGTCCAATTCTCTAGGTCATCATCTGCGTCTGTCAATGCAAGGCCAGCCATTGAACTACGTAGCCCATTTGTTTACTCGAGTCCACCCTCTCTTTACTTGCGCGTTTTTTTGAATGCACACTCCTTTTTCAAGATCTCCAGAGTTTTCCGGTTCCCCCCTTCACGAATTGGAATGCCCATTTTAAGGGCATTTTCTTGCCAACTTGATAACATGATCTTATCCCTCTCCTTTTGACAATATTGTCTCTATAATCCAATTAACTCTTTTGCTTTCATATTTTGGCTCTTTTTCCAGATTTCACCCTGAATTTTCTTAATGATGTTCAGATCTTTAGTGCCCCCTAGTGGTCATTCGTCACCCAATTTCTCCCTTAAAGTTTCTGACATTTTTCTAAATCCCTCACTTTACCTGGATAAGTAGCACATAATATTTGCAATGAACTGTTTGGATTACTCGTGTTATCCAAGCAATTCCCCATAATCTTGAACTAGTCCTCAAGACTGCGTTGTTCGCCACTACAGTCCAAGGATACAATTTTAGCTTAATCAACTATAGTTTTAAGAACACACGTGGAACTGAACCATCCTTCCGATATCCCATCAATTCCACAATCAAAAGCACACAGGGAACAGAACCATCCTTCCGATGTCCCATCAATTCCCCAATCAAAAACACCCGTGGAACTGAACCATCCTTCCGATGTCCCATCAATTCCCCAATCAAAAACACCCGTGGAACTGAACCATCCTTCCGATGTCCCATCAATTCCACAATTAACCCAAAACTGAATTATCAATATTATGATGTCCCATCAGTTTAATTTTCTAATCCCCAGACTGATGTTTTATTTAGTTGAGACGATCTTTCCGTGCCAACCGTGGGTGACCAGACCAATCAGAGCATGAGAAGAGGGGAAAATCAATGTGGTCATTTTCCAGCTACACACAATGTGGGCCCATTTCCACTGTCCTTGTCCAACATCAGTCTAATTCTGATTTTGCAGCTGGCCGGTGACCGTCTGGAGAAATCCCGGGTTTCGGCACCAAATTACAATATTGAATTCTTTACCCGTCTGTGTGGCCTCAATAAAACTCGAGATGCTTTCTGAATTCCTCTGTCCTTTGTTCTTTTGTGAACTCACTACTATTAGACTGGCTCACATCTACATTACTGTAACTAATATTTGAACTAACTATTTTATATCACATTCGTTTGTTCAATTCCTCATTGTGAGCATATTTCAGGTGTGGTATTTTAGTTTAAGTAGGGAGTGTGTTGTGGACAATGTCTCTTTCAGAGGCTCAGAAGTTTTGGGGGGTGGAGAGTGTCACACGCAGTACCTTACGTACAGAGACTAAAAGTCGACTGTTAGATTTGGCAAAAACATTGCAGTTAACATTACCTGACGAAATGCGAACAGATGAGGTAATTATGGCGGTGGTTAAGCATTTAACGTTGCCTGAGATACAGTTTGAGTAATTGGAAATGGCAAACATTCAGTTGAAAATTAACCAAATGGAACATGAGAAAGAATTAAAGCAGCTTAAATACGAAAGAGAGAGTTGTATCTCAGGCAACTTTAAATACTTAGCCACCGCCATAATTACGTCATCTTTTCGCATTTTGTCAGGTCATGTTAACTGCAATGTTTTTACCAAATGTAAAAGTCTGCTTTTCGTCTCTGTCCGTAAGGTACTGCATGTGACCGTCTCCACCTCCAAAAACGTCCCAGGGTTTAGAGAACCCCAAAGTGTATCATGGAGTTCACCTGAGCCACAACTTTTAATAGATTGTGGAATGGGAGCACACGGCTCACTCTACAGGTGTGGTACAGCAGAAATGGAAAAGTATTTTTTAAAGCAAAACAATGTTTATTCTATGAACTCAAGTTAACCTTTTTGAAAAATACAGTGAACATCTTACCAACCATCAATTCAAATACAACCCCCAAAGAATACAACATTAAGTAATGATTAAGCTGTCCTTTTAACATCCATGAGACTTAACAAACCTACAAAACAGAAAGACATCAGGCTTGACTTCACTATTGAGAACATTTATAATTCTGAATTCATTAAATGATGAAGAGATAGTCTTTTGATGGCAGAGAGATCAGCAGTACACCTGCTTGGTCTGGCTTCAGCTCCAACACTGAAAACAAAACTAAAACACACCCTGCAGCCTGCTCAAACACTAAAGTAAAAAGCTGACAGACAGCCCAGCTCCGCCCATGCTCTGACATCACTGCAGTAATAAACACCCATTTCTTAAAGGTACTCTCACTACAGATATTTATATACACACCCATTTATAAATACCCATTTCTTATAGGTACTCTCAGATGACAAACTCTCCCTCTCTCTCTAATTCTCCCCCTCTCTAACTCTCCCCCTCTCTCTAATTCTCCCCCTCTCTCTACCTCTCCCTTTCTCTCTCTTACTAAATATACATTGAACGGATGGAGAAATGATCGAGACAGAGGGAGATAAAGATTCGAGATCCTGTGAGAGGATCATGAAAAAAGAGAGGAATAGAGAGAACAAGTCCTAACTCCCCCTCCCTCAGCAGGGAGAGAAAGAGGGAGGCGGTGAGTTTGAGAGACTGGGGACATACAGAGACAATGACTGTGAGATAGACAAAAGGAAATATGGAGAGAAGCAAAGCGTGAAAGGATACAATGAAAAGGATGGGAGAGGAGCAGGGGAGAAATAAAGTGAGAGTTGAGAGAAAAATTAAATAGGTAACAGATAGAGGGAATGAAATAAGAGCGAGGAAGGATAGATTTAAAAAACTGGTTGCAAGAGAAAACGTGAGAAAGAATAGTGACAGTGGGCAAAAAGTGGGAGGGGGAGTGAAAAGAGGGGCGGGATAGTGAGAGAAAAACTTAATGGACAGAGAACAACAGTGAGGGACCTGTCCTTTTCTTAACTCTTTCTCACCACCAGCACCCCCCCCCCCCCCACCCCCCCGCCAATCCAACTCCATTGACTGACACACAGAACCGAGTGAGAAATCAGAAGCGAACAAGCGTTGGAGAACAATGAAGCCAGTTTTATTCACATGATTCTGAAAGCAGGGGGTCAGGTGTCATTGGGCCTACACACGAGCCTGAATTACAGAGATTAGAGTGAGCACCATTCAGAGTAATGGCTGGATGTCACAGTGGAGGACATTATCAGTTGGCAGCACCTTTAATACAACACCTCAGCTTAAAGGGGCATTGGTTGACCGTGATGTGTTCAAACGGTTGACAAGGTTCATAGGAGCCTCTGCCTCCAATATCTATGCAGATATTTGCAGCAGCGTATGGGAAAGAGAAAGCAAGAATTCATTGATACTAATATTCTGGATGTTCCATCGCCCACCTGTGATCTGGAGACCAGAACTGTGCACAATGAATCCAGTGTGGTCTAACCGGGGGATATGGAGACCGGAACTGTGCACAATGAATCCAGTGTGGTCTAACCGGGGGATATGGAGACCGGAACTGTGCACAGCGCTCCCAGTGTGGTCTAACCGAGGGATATGGAGACCAGAACTGTGCACAGCGCTCCCAGTGTGGTCTAACTGAGGGATATGGAGACCAGAACTGTGCACAGTGCTCCCAGTGTGGTCTAACCGAGGGATATGGAGACCAGAACTGTGCACATTGCTCCCAGTGTGGTCTAAATGAGGGATATGGAGACCAGAACTGTCCACAGCGCTCCCAGTGTGGTCTAAATGAGGGATATGGAGATCAAAACTGTGCACAGTGCTCCCAGTGTGGTCTAACTGAGGGACACGGAGACCAGAACTGTGCACAGTGCTCCCAATGTGGTCTAACCAAGGGATATGGAGACCAGAACTCCGTACAGTGCCCCCAGTGTGGTCTAACCGAGGGATATGGAGACCAGAACTGTGCAGAGAGCTCCCAGTGTGGTCTAACTGAGGGGTATGGAGACCAGAACTCTGCACAGTTCTCCCTGTGTGGTCTAACTGAGGAATATGGAGACCAGAACTGTGCACAGTGCTCCCAGTGTGGTCTAACCGAGGGATATGGAGACATCAACTGTGCACAGTGCTCCCAGTGTGATCTAACTGAGGGGTATGGAGACCAGAACTCTGCACAGTTCTCCCTGTGTGGTCTAACTGAGGGACATGGAGACCAGAACTGTGCACAGTGCTCCCAATGTGGTCTAACCAAGGGATTTGGAGACCAGAACTCCGCACAGTGCCCCCAGTGTGGTCTAACTGAGGGATATGGAGACCAGAACTGTGCAGAGAGCTCCCAGTGTGGTCTAACTGAGGGGTATGGAGACCAGAACTCTGCACAGTTCTCCCTGTGTGGTCGAACTGAGGAATATGGAGACCAGAACTGTGCACAGTGCTCCCAGTGTGGTCTAACCAAGGGATATGGAGACATCAACTGTGCACAGTGCTCCCAGTGTGATCTAACTGAGGGGTATGGAGACCAGAACTGTGCACAGTGCTCCCAGTGTGTGCTAACAGGGAAATGAGGGGCTGAAGAGACTCCTAATGTTTCAGGTGATTCTGTTTCAGAATTTGCAGACTGGGAGCACGGACGTTCTCTCCCTGAGCTTTCTGTTGAAGATAGTCACGCACACACACCCATGGTGAGGACTGGCACCATCTTGTGCACAATCCGATGCCCATCTGAACCCTTCTACACAATGTGTAAGGAGCGAGATACTAACCTGCCTTCCATTCACTCAGTTCCAGTGTCAGCAGCAGCAACCCCAGCAGCAAGAGCAGTCCTTTCATCCTTCTCCACTGATCTCCTCTCGGTCACAATGAGATAGCTGGGGCACAGGAGCCTTTTCTATCAACACGCTGAGCCTGCTGTGGTTAATAATCACACACACGGATTTCCGGGTGCGGCGATGACCAGCTGAGTCGCACGTTTCGGCAGCTCCCGGTGAAACGGACTTTTGGGCTCTTGATAGGAGCCCCAACGGCAATTTTAACGGCTAAAAACACTGTGCGGTAAACCAGAAGGGAATCCCCCCTGGATACGGATGGAAAAAGGAGAGGAAAGTGGCCGGATTGCGGTGGAGCCTCTAGAGCAGCGGCCAGGAAGGCAAGCACAAAGTAAGATGGCGTCGGAAGGAGGCAGTTTAATATGGGGCCCTGACCAACAAGAGTTCCTGCGGCGTTGCGTGGAAGAACTTAAAAAGGAGATGAAGAAGGAGCTGTTGGCCCCGATATTACGGGCGATTGAAGGGCTAAAGGAGGAACAAAAGACCCAGGAGCAGGAGCTTCGGGTCGTGAAGGCAAAGGCTGCTGAGAATGAGGACGACATACAGGGCCTGGTGGTGAAGACAGAGATGCACGAGGCACAACACAAAAGGTGTGTGGAAAGGCTGGAGGTGCTGGAGAATAATGCGAGGAGGAAGAATTTAAGGATTCTTGGTCTTCCAGAGGGGGCGGACGTCGGGGCATATGTGAGCACGATGCTGCACTCGTTAATGGGAGCGGAGGCCCCGACGGGCCCGTTGGAGGTGGAGGGAGCCTATCGAGTTATGACGCGAAGACCGAGGGCTGGAGAAATTCCTCGAGCCATAGTGGTGAGATTTCTCCGATATAAGGACAGAGAGATGGTCCTCAGATGGGCAAAGAAAACTCGGAGCAGCAGGTGGGAGAACGCGGTGATCCGCGTATATCAAGATTGGAGTGCAGAGGTGGCGAGAAGGAGGGCGAGCTTTAATCGGGCCAAGGCGGTGCTGCACAAAAGGAAGGTTAAATTTGGAATGCTGCAGCCGGCAAGACTGTGGGTCACACATCAAGGGAAACACCACTACTTTGAAACGGCAGAAGAGGCGTTGACATTTATTGTCGAGGACAAACTGGAATAAGCGGGCTAGAAAAAGAACGTTTGGGACAAAGTGGTGGGGCGAATATGTGGGGTGAAGAGGGGGAAAAGGGGGAAGAGATGATTTCCTAAGTTGTTAATCCTGCGACCCTGTAACTTTTCTCTCTTCCCCATGTCGTGGGGGAGGGGGGGAGGGAGGATGAGGAGCTGGGGGCGCCGGCCATTGGGGGCGGGGCCAAATGGGAAGCGCGGGCTTTGTTCCCGCGCTATGGTACTCATGGCGGGAACAGGGAAGCAGGAAGGAGGGGGTCTCGCACAGTGGGAGCCGAGGTCACGGGGGGAAGCCGAGGTCGGCCAGAGTTTGCTGACTTCTGGGAGCAACATGGGGGGTGCAATTACACTAGTGAGGGACCTAGCGGGGGGGGGGGGGGGGGGGGGGGGGTTGGGGGGGGGGGGGTTACTGGGTTGCTGCTGCTGGGGAGAAGGGGGGAGCTGTTATGGGGTGGGGTGGTCGGGGCGGGAGGGCGCCGTTGGGGGGAGATACGGCTACGTGGGAACCGGGTAAGGAGCTGGATTGAAAAAGGAGATGGCTAGTCGACAAGGGGGGGGGGGGGTAAAGAGCCCCCAACCCGGTTGATCACGTGGAATGTGAGAGGGCTGAACGGGCCGATTAAGAGGGCACGGGTACTCGCACACCTAAAGAAACTTAAGGCAGATGTGGTTATGCTGCAGGAGACGCATCTGAAACTGATAGACCAGGTTAGACTACGCAAAGGATGGGTGGGGCAGGTGTTTCATTCGGGGCTAGACGCAAAAAACAGGGGGGTGGCTATACTAGTGGGGAAGCGGGTAATGTTTGAGGCAAAGACCATAGTGGCGGATAACGGGGGCAGATACGTGATGGTGAGTGGCAAATTGCAAGGGGAGGCGGTGGTCTTAGTGAACGTATATGCCCCGAACTGGGATGATGCCAACTTTATGAGGCGTATGTTAGGACGTATCCCGGACCTAGAGGTGGGGAAGTTGGTAATGGGTGGAGATTTTAATACGGTGCTGGACCCAGGGCTGGACAGATCGAGGTCCAGGACCGGAAGGAGGCCGGCTGCAGCTAGGGTGCTTAAGGGCTTTATAGAGCAGATGGGAGGAGTAGACCCCTGGAGATTTAGTAGACCTAGGAGTAAGGAGTTTTCGTTTTTCTCCTATGTCCACAAAGTTTATTCACGGATAGACTTTTTTGTTTTGGGAAGGGCACTGATCCCCAAGGTGACAGGGACGGAGTACACGGCTATAGCTATTTTGGATCACGCTCCACATTGGGTGGACCTGGAGATAGGGGAGGAAAAAGAACAGCGTCCACCCTGGAGAATGGACATGGGATTATTGGCAGATGAGGGTGTGTGTTTAAGGGTGAGGGGGTGTATTGAAAGGTACTTGGAACTCAATGATAATGGGGAGGTTCAGGTGGGAGTGGTCTGGGAGGCGCTGAAGGCAGTGGTTAGAGGGGAGCTGATATCTATTAGGGCACATAATGGAAAGCAGGAGGGTAGGGAAAGGGAGCGGTTGTTGAAAGAACTTCTGAGGGTGGACAGACAATATGCGGAGGCACCGGAGGAGGGACTGTACAGGGAAAGGCAAAGGCTACATGTAGAATTTGACTTGTTGACTACGGGTAATACAGAGGCACAATGGAGGAAGGCCCAGGGTGTACAGTGCGAATATGGGGAGAAGGCAAGCAGCTTGCTGGCCCACCAACTGAGGAAAAGGGGAGCAGCGAGGGAGATAGGGGGGGGGGTGAGAGATGAGGAGGGAGAGATGGAGCGGGGAGCGGAGAGAGTGAATGGAGTGTTCAAGGCATTTTATGAAAGATTATATGAAGCTCAGCCCCCGGATGGGAAGGAGAGAATGATGTGCTTTCTGGATCAGCTGGAATTTCCTAAGGTGGAGGAGCAGGAGAGGGCGGGACTGGGAGCACAGATTGAGACGGAGGAAGTAGTGAAAGGGATTGGGAGCATGCAGGCGGGGAAGGCCCCGGGACCAGACGGATTCCCAGTTGAATTCTATAGGAAATATATGGACTTGCTGGCCCCGTTACTGATGAGAACCTTTAATGAGGCGAGGGAAAGGGGGCAGCTGCCCCCGACTATGTCAGAGGCAACGATATCACGCCTCCTAAAGAAGGAAAAAGACCCGCTGCAATGCGGGTCCTATAGGCCTATTTCCCTCCTGAATGTGGACGTTAAGATTCTGGCCAAGGTAATGGCAACGAGGATAGAGGATTGTGTCCCGGGGGTGGTTCATGAGGACCAAACTGGGTTTGTGAAGGGGAGACAGCTGAATACAAATATACGGGGGTTGCTAGGGGTAATGATGATGCCCCCACCAGAGGGGGAAGCGGAGATAGTGGTGGCGATGGATGCCGAGAAAGCATTTGATAGAGTGGAGTGGGATTATTTGTGGGAGGTGCTGAGGAGATTTGGCTTTGGAGATGGGTATATCAGATGGGTACAGCTGCTGTATAGGGCCCCGATGGCGAGCGTGGTCACAAATGGACGGGGGTCTGATTATTTTCGGCTCCATAGAGCGACGAGGCAGGGATGTCCTCTGTCCCCGTTATTGTTTGCACTGGCGATTGAGCCCCTGGCAATAGCATTGAGGGGTTCCAGGAAGTGGAGGGGAGTACTCAGTTGGGGAGAAGAACACCGGGTATCTCTGTATGCGGATGATTTGTTGCTATATGTGGCGGACCCGGCGGAGGGGATGCCAGAGATAATGCGGATACTTGGGGAGTTTGGGGATTTTTCAGGGTATAAATTGAACATGGGGAAAAGTGAGTTGTTTGTGGTGCATCCAGGGGAGCAGAGTAGAGAAATAGAGGATTTACCGTTGAGGAAGGTAACAAGGGACTTTCGGTACTTGGGGATCCAGATAGCCAAGAATTGGGGTACATTGCATCGGTTAAATTTAACGCGGTTGGTGGAACAGATGGAGGAGGACTTTAAGAGATGGGACATGGTGTCCCTGTCACTGGCAGGGAGGGTGCAGGCGGTTAAAATGGTGGTCCTCCCGAGATTCCTTTTTGTGTTTCAGTGCCTCCCGGTGGTGGTCACGAAGGCTTTTTTCAAAAGAATCGAGAAGAGTATTATGAGTTTTGTGTGGGCCGGGAAGACCCCGAGATTGAGGAGGGGATTTTTGCAGCGTAGTAGAGACAGGGGGGGGGGGCTGGCACAACCGAGCCTAAGTGAGTACTACTGGGCCGCCAATATTTCAATGGTGTGTAAGTGGATGGGAGAAGAGGAGGGAGCGGCGTGGGAGAGATTGGAGAGGGCGTCCTGCAGTGGGACTAGCCTACAAGCTATGGTGACGGCGCCGTTGCCGTTCTCACCGAAGAAATACACCACAAGCCCGGTGGTGGTGGCTGCATTGAAAATTTGGGGGCAGTGGAGACGGCACAGGGGAAAGACGAGAGCCTCGGTGCGGTACCCGATAAGAAATAACCATAGGTTTGTTCCGGGGAGAATGGATGGGGGATTTGGAGCATGACAAAGGGCAGGGGTAGTACAATTGAGAGACCTGTTCGTAGATGGGATGTTTGCGAGTCTGGGAGCGCTGACGGAAAAATATGGGTTGCCCCAAGGGAATGCATTTCGGTATATGCAACTGAGGGCTTTTGCGAGGCAACAGGTGAGGGAATTCCCGCAGCTTCCGACGCAGGAGGTGCAGGATAGAGTGATCTCAGAGACATGGGTGGGGGATGGTAAGGTGTCGGACATATATAGGGAAATGAGGGACGAGGGGGAGATCATGGTAGATGAGCTGAAAGGGAAATGGGAAGAAGAGCTGGGGGAGGAGATTGAGGAGGGGCTGTGGGCTGATGCCCTACGTAGGGTAAACTCATCGTCCTCGTGTGCCAGGCTAAGCCTGATACAATTTAAGGTGTTACACAGGGCGCGTATGACTGGAGCACGGCTCAGTAAATTTTTTGGGGTAGAGGATAGGTGTGCGAGATGCTCGAGAAGCCCAGCGAATCACACCCACATGTTCTGGTCATGCCCGGCACCACAGGGGTTTTGGGTGGGGGTGGCAAAGGTGCTTTCGAAGGTGGTGGGGGTCCAGGTCAAATCAAGCTGGGGGTTGGCTATATTTGGGGTTGCAGAAGAGCCGGGAGTGCAGGAGGCGAGAGGGGCTGATGTTTTGGCCTTTGCGTCCCTAGTAGCCCGGCGCAGGATATTGTTAATGTGGAAGGAAGCCAAACCCCCGGGTGTGGAGACCTGGATAAACGACATGGCAGGGTTTATAAAGTTAGAACGGATTAAGTTCGTACTAAGGGGTTCGGCTCAAGGGTTCACCAGGCGGTGGCAACCGTTCGTCGACTACCTCACAGAAAGATAGAGGGAATGGAAAAGAAGAAGACAGCAGCAGCAACCCAGGGTGGAGGGGGGGGGAGGGGGAGGGGGGGGGAGGAATCGGACGGACTCTCAGGGATGTTATTGTATATGTATAGGCACTTGTTTTAGGTAATGTATATTGGACTGTTGGATTGTATCTTTGGAGAGTATTTATTTTTGACAAGGCAGTTGCCATTTAGTTTGTTTTTTGTTTCTGTGCATATATTATTTATTTATTTGTTTAAAACTGGCCACTGTTATTTATATTGCTTTGTTGTTGTTTAAAAGAAACACTACGTACTGTTATGTTTGGCCAAAAAAATCTTGAATTAAGTATATTTTAAAAAAAAAATAATCACACACACACGACGCGGGTAGTCTCCACCTTGGACAGGTTGAATGGACGGTTCATTAACCGTGTCCGACATTAACTGGAATCCAGTCGGTTTCTCATTAACCTGTGGAGGTACTGATCTGATCAATGATCGAGCTGGACAGGGTTGACACGAATACGTTGCTGTATTTAAAATTAGCCTCATACAGCAGAGAGAGAGTTACCATTTGTGCCATCATTCCACTCTTGTCAATGGCATAAATCTGAGAATATCTCTGCTCAGCATCCGAAAGTGTCCTGGGTGTTTCGCCGAACGGCCTTTCTATTCCATCGTGCCAGGGGTGCGAATTTTACAAGTTTCTATGAGATCCCCTCTCACTCTTCTAAACTCCAATGAATATAATCCTAACTGACTTGGTCTCTCCTCATTGACAGTCCCGCCATCCCAGGAATCAGCCTGGTAAACCTTCGCTGCACGCCCTCCATAGCAAGAACATCCTTCCTCAGATAAGGACCCCAAAACCGCTCACAATACTCCAGGTGTGGCCTCACCAATGCCCGATACAATTGCAGCAAAACATTCCTATACTCAAATCCTCTCGCTGTGAAGGCCAACATACCAGTTACCTCCTTTACTGCCTGCTGTACCTGTGCACGTACTTTCAGCGACTGATGCACAAGGACACCAAGGTCTCGCTGAGTATCCACCTCTCTCAATTTACACCCATTCAAATAATAATCTGCCTTCTTATTGTTGCTTCCGAACTGGATAACCTAACATTTATCCGCATTATACTGCATCTGCCCACTCACTCAGCCTGTCCAAATCCCGCTGAAGCATCTCTGCATCCTCCTCACAGCTCACCCTCCCACCCAACTTTCTGTCATCTGCAGATTTGGAGGTAATACATTTAGTTCCCTTGTCCAAATCATTACTATAGAATGTGAACAGTTGGGGTCCCAACACTGATCCCTGCGGAACCCCACTAGTCACTGCCTGCCAATTAGAAAAAGACCCATTTATTCCAACATGTTGCTTCCTGTCTGCTAACCAGCTGTCTACCCATCTCAAGACACTACCCGTAATCCCATGAGCTTTAACTTTACTGAGTAATCTGCTCTGTGAGACCTTGTCGAAAGCCTTCTGAAAGTCTAAATAAACCACATCCACTGGTTCTCCCTGGTCAACCCCACTCGTCCCATCTTCAAAGAATTCTGGTAGATTTGACAAGGAAGATTTCCCTTTTGTAAATCCATGCTGAATTTGTCTGATTACACCGCAGCTTTCCAAATGATGTGCTATGAAATCCTTGATAATTGATCCAGCAAATTTCCTCCTGCCGATGTTAGATTCGCTGGTCTATAGTTCCCTGTTTTCTCTCTACCTCCCTTTTTGAATAGCGGGGTTACATTCCCTAACCTCCAATCTGTAGGAACCAGTCCAGAGCCCACAGAATTTTGGAAAATGACCACCAATAGATCTACCATTTCTCGGGCCACTACCTTCAGTGCTCCGGGATGAAGGCTATCCGGCCCTGGAGATTTGTCCAGCTTCAATCCCATTAATTTCCCAAAAAACATTTCTCTGCTAATACTAATGTCCTTCAGCTCCTCACTAAAACTTGTGTTTCCCAGAACTTCCGGTCCATTATTCATGCCTTCCTGTGTGAGGACAGAAGCGAAGTACGGATACAGTTCCTCAGCCATTTCTTGTTCCCCGTTATTAAAGCCTACAATGCCAAAATCGCAGGAGGCGCAGGTTGGCGTGGGGCGCGTGTGCTCGCAACCATCGGGCACCTCGCTGCCGACGGTGTCCACCGCCGCCACAGTCGGGGGAGGGGGGGGAGCCGTTCCGCTGGCGTGGGGGGGGGGGGGCGGGGTGGTCCGGGGACTGCTCGCCCCCAACTGGGTGGAGGATCACGGTGGGGGCGGCGTCAACGTTATGGGCATAAAAAATGGTGAAGGCTGCTGAGCGAGAGAGAGGAGGCAGGAAATGGCGTGGAGTGACTGCGGGCTGCCGGCCAGGACACTGGAAGTGCTGGCCGTGGCGGGGGGGCGGGGGGGGCCTTGCGAGGGCCAGGGGAGGGGAGGGAGAGGGGGGGACAGGCCGAGCAGCTGGCGTGCCCCCCCCAACAGGACTGGGGCGGTGCCCAGGCACCGACCGCCATTACGGCGGCCATCTTGCTGCGGACCCACTGACCACCCACCCCGGCCCCTGGTTCGACACAGTGACACCGGACGTATGGGTGCGCCCACCCTTGCACCCCAGCCCCCGCCACGGCCCCAAGCACTTCGCCCAACCGGCTGCCACCCACCGAGGACCACGCCCAAGGCAGCCCCCAGTGAGGGCAATGCCAGCCAATGCTACCCCTGAAGTATGGGGGCCTGGTCTCTGGGCACCTGTGGGTGCGGAAGGGGCATGTGGGGCCACCGTGTAGCCAATAGAACCTGGATGGGCAGGGGGGGGGGGGGGAGCACCAGACGAACATGTTGGCCTTTCACTCCCCCGTGCAGGCAATGGCATTTGGAGTTTGACCTGCAATGGTGGCCGCCCAGGTGATGGTCACAGCTCTGCGAGATACACTGCGGTCGTATGAGCGGGAGCCGCTTGAAGAGGAGGGGGAATCTGCAGCAGTGGAGCGGGCAGCAGCGGAGCGGGCAGCAGCGGAGCGGGCAGCAGCGGAGCGGGCAGCAGCAAAGTGGGCAGTAGGAAGCGGGCAGCAGTGGAGCGGGCAGCAGCAAAGTGGGCAGTAGGAAGCGGGCAGCAGCGGAGCGGGCAGCAGCGGAGCGGGCTGCAAAGGGGCAGGTTGTGGCCGCACAGGCTGGAGGGCCGGCCGTCCAACAAGCCGAGGAGGAGGAGGCCAAGGAGGCCCCACATGAGGCCTCGTGTGTACCGGTCCGCCTGTCATTCGAAGACCTGCCGGACCGGGCAGGCAGACAGAGGCTCTGGCTGAGCAGGGGGACAGTGCGACATATCTAGCAGATGATGGTGCACCTGGCACCGCGGGGGTATGGGGTAGGACACCCGCTCCCAGTGGCCGGCAAGATGATGGTCGCCCTTGATGTGTTATGTACTCTGGGATAACACAGGCTGCAACTCGATGCAGCTTTGACCAAAAGATACTCCAGACATTGAAGTAAGTTCAATGTGATTTATTGAACCATTAGCACAGTTCTCTATGAGTTCGACTCCTGCTAATCTTGCTGTAGTAACTCAGTCTAACTAACCAGTCTGCTCTAAGCCACGTGCAGGGTGTGATGCTTCTGATCTGCTCCTGTCTTTCTCTCTGAGTGTCGCCTGTGGAAGGAGACAGAGAATGTGTGCCCTGTCCTTTTGTATGGGTTGTGTAATGCCCCCTTGTGGTAGTGTCACCTCTGGGTATCTTGGGCCCATTGACCGTGTCCAATTCTATGTGTTCACTAGCTGTATGTCTGCATGTCATGACGTCTCCGGTGCTCCCTCTAGTGTTTACTTAGGCGTAGTGTATTTACATTAACCCCTTGTGTATTTACAGTGATGCAATATCACCACAATGACCAGCCCTCATTTGGTGCTCCACCCCTCCCTCATTCAATGCTCCTGCCAGAGGGGGAGGAGGCCTTCCCATTGCTCACCTCGAACCCCTGGCCCTTCTCCGGATTCGAGGTCAGAACCACGTTGTCTCTGTCCCTCCATCATTCCCACCCGCCCAGGAGCAGGAATGGGTCACCAGCCCCCTCCCCACGTGGCCCTGTCTCTCTCCGAGCTCCTGGGGATAAAGTAGGTGAAGCCCACCCCCCTTCCCTTCTCGGCGCACGCTCCCCGAGATGGCATCTAACCCCTGCCCTTCCGTTCCCCCAGGAACCCTACCAGCCAGATGAGGCATCACTGAGGAAACGTTTGGAACTGCAGGATATCTTCCAGAGGCAGCTGGAGAGAGGGGGGATCATTGACCCCGAGGCCGAGAGGAATCGCTTCTTCGTCAGTCTCACCAGGGTAAGAAAGGTGCGAGGGGAAGAGAGGCCATATTTGATCAAGGCGAGGTAGCAGGCTCAAGAGGGGCTGAATGGGCCTCCTCCTCTTCCTGTGTAACAGGCTGGAGAGGGGCTGAATGGGCCTCCTCATGTTCCAGTGTAACAGGCTGGAGAGGGGCTGAATGGGCCTCCTCCTGTTCCTGTGTAACAGCCTCGAGAGGGGCTGAATGGGCCGCCTCTTGTTCCTGTGTAACAGGCTGGAGAGGGGCTGAATGGGCCTCCTCCTGTTCCTGTGTGAAAGGCTGGAGAGGGGCTGAATGGGCCTCCTCATGTTCCAGTGTAACAGGCAGGAGAAGGGCTGAATGGGCCTCCTCCTGTTCCTGTGTAACAGGCTGGAGAGGGGCTGAATGGGCCTCCTCCTGTTCCTGTGTAACATGCTCGAGGGGGGCTGAATGGGCCTCCTCCTGTTCCTGTGTAACAGGCTGGAGAGGGGCTGAATGGGCCTCCTCCTGTTCCTGTGTAACAGGCTTAAGAGGAGCTGAATGGGCCGCCTCCTGTTCCTGTGTGAAAGGCTGGAGAGGGGCTGAATGGGCCTCCTCCTGTTCCTGTGTAACATGCTCGAGGGGGGCTGAATGGGCCTCCTCCTGTTCCTGTGTAACAGGCTGGAGAGGGGCTGAATGGGCCTCCTCCTGTTCCCGTGTAACAGGCTGGAGAGGGGCTGAATGGGACTCCTCCTGTCCCTGTGTAACAGGCTGGAGAGGGGTTGAATGGGCCGCCTCCTGTTACTGTGTAACAGGCTCGAGGGGCTGAATGGGCCTCCTCCTGTTTTTGTGTAACAGGCTGGAGAAGGGCTGAATGGGCCTCCTCCTGTTCCTGTGCAACAGGCTCGGAGGGTGGGGGGGGGGGGGGGCTGAATGGGCCACCTCCTGTTCCTGTGTAACAGGCTGGAGAGGGGCTGAATGGGCCGCCTCCTGTTCCTGTGTAACAGGCTCGAGGGGCTGAATGCGCCTCCTCCTGTTCCTGTGAAACAGGCTCGGGGGGCTGAATGGGCCTCCTGCTCGAGAGTGGCAGAATGGGCCTCCTCCTGTTCCTGTGTGACAGGCTGGAGAGGGGCTGAATGGGCCGCCTCCTGTTCCTGTGTAACAGGCTGGAGAGGGGCTGAATGGGCCTCCTCCTGTTCCTGTATAACAGGCTGGAGAGGGGCTGAATGGGCCTCCTCCTGTTCCTGTGTAACAGGCTCGAGGGGCTGAATGGGCCTCCTCCTGTTTCTGTGTAACAGGCTGGAGAGGGGTTCAATGAGCTGCCTCCTGTTCCAGTGTGTAAGGGTCGAGGGGCTGAATGGGCCTCCTCCTGTTTCTGTGTAACAGGCTGGAGAGGGGCTGAATGGGCCTCCTCCTGTTTTTGTGTAACAGGCTGGAGAGTGGTTGAATGGGCCGCCTCCTGTTCCTGTGTAACAGGCTGGAGAGGGGCTGAATGGGCCTCCTCCTGTTTCTGTGTAACAGGCTGGAGAGGGGCTGAATGGGCCTCCTCCTGTTTTTGTGTAACAGGCGGGAGAGGGGCTGAATGGGCCGCCTCCTGTTCCTGTGTAACAGGCTGGAGAGGGGCTGAATGGGCCGCCTCCTGTTCCTGTGTAACAGGCTCGAGATGTTGAATGGGCCGCCTCCTGTTCCTGTGTAACAGGCTGGAGAGGGGTTGAATGAGCTGACTCCTGTTCCTGTGGAACAGGCTCGAGGGGCTGAATGGGCCTCCTCCTGTTCCTGTGTAACAGGCTAGCGAAGGGCTGAATGGGTCTCCTCCTGTTCCTGTGTAACAGGCTGGAGAGGGGCTGAATGGGCCTCCTCCTGTTCCTGTGTAACAGGCTGGAGAGGGGCTGAATGGGCCTCCTCCTGTTCCTGTGTAACAGGCTTAAGAGGAGCTGAATGGGCCGCCTCCTGTTCCTGTGTGAAAGGCTGGAGAGGGGCTGTATGGGCCTCCTCCTGTTCCTGTGTAACATGCTCGAGGGGGGCTGAATGGGCCTCCTCCTGTTCCTGTGTAACAGGCTGGAGAGGGGCTGAATGGGCCTCCTCCTGTTCCCGTGTAACAGGCTGGAGAGGGGCTGAATGGGACTCCTCCTGTCCCTGTGTAACAGGCTGGAGAGGGGTTGAATGGGCCGCCTCCTGTTACTGTGTAACAGGCTCGAGGGGCTGAATGGGCCTCCTCCTGTTTTTGTGTAACAGGCTGGAGAAGGGCTGAATGGGCCTCCTCCTGTTCCTGTGCAACAGGCTCGGAGGGTGGGGGGGGGGGGGGGGGGCTGAATGGGCCACCTCCTGTTCCTGTGTAACAGGCTGGAGAGGGGCTGAATGGGCCACCTCCTGTTCCTGTGTAACAGGCTCGAGGGGCTGAATGCGCCTCCTCCTGTTCCTGTGAAACAGGCTCGGGGGGCTGAATGGGCCTCCTGCTCGAGAGTGGCAGAATGGGCCTCCTCCTGTTCCTGTGTGACAGGCTGGAGAGGGGCTGAATGGGCCGCCTCCTGTTCCTGTGTAACAGGCTGGAGAGGGGCTGAATGGGCCTCCTCCTGTTCCTGTATAACAGGCTGGAGAGGGGCTGAATGGGCCGCCTCCTGTTCCTGTGTAACAGGCTGGAGAGGGGCTGAATGGGCCTCCTCCTGTTCCTGTATAACAGGCTGGAGAGGGGCTGAATGGGCCGCCTCCTGTTCCTGTGTAACAGGCTGGAGAAGGGCTGAATGGGCCGCCTCCTGTTCCTGTGTAACAGGCTCGAGGGGCTGAATGGGCCTCCTCCTGTTCCTGTGTAACAGGCTGGAGAGGGGCTGAATGGGCCGCCTCCTGTTCCTGTGTAACAGGCTCGAGGGGCTGAATGGGCCTCCTCCTGTTCCTGTGTAACAGGCTGGAGAGTTTCTGAATGAGCCTCTCTCCAGGACGCGGAGGACGATCCGGGTGGCGAGAGGGACCTTGCCTCACCCTCCGCGACGGGCAGCGAGCCAGCATTGGCCCCCTTCCAGAGTCGGCCCGCGTGCGCAGGCCCCTGGAGGAGAGGCAGGCCGGGTGCCAGAGGCCTGGCCCACCCCAGGAACCCCCGGCCCCCTGGGGAGGGAGCCGGGCCGCAGGAGGAGCCCCTCCCCCGGGACCTCGGCCTCGACCAGCAACCGCGGCTGCCGGAGGCGGTACCTGAGCGGGGAGACCCGGGAACGCCACGCCAGGCCTCGCCTCCGCCCCCCAGGCCCCGGGCTCGGGGGAGCAGCGGCAGAGGCTCGGAGTTCAGGGGTCGACCCCGGGGGGACTGGAGGTCCCGGGGGAGGCCAGGGCGAGGGTCATCCAGGGGTCAGGGAAGTGGAGCGCGTTGCGGCTGGGGAGCGGCGAGTGACGCCCCCGTCTTCAGGGCCCATCAATAAAACGGTTCGTCCATTACAACCGGGCTGGTGTCATCTTTCTGAAGGTCCAGATAGAGGGTCCAATCCCAGCCCCCACTCCCCAACCCCCAACCCCCCTTCACGCCTTACCCTCCCCGAACCCCCCTTCCCCTCCCCCAACCCCCCTTCCCCCTCCCGCCCAACCCCCCTTCCCCCTCCCGCCCAACCACCCTTCCCCCTCCCCCTCGACCCCCCCTTCCCCCTCCCGCCCAACCACCCTTCCCCCTCCCCCTCGACCCCCCTTCCCCCTCGACCCCCCTCCCCCAAACCCCCTTACCCCTCCCGCCCCGACCCCCCTTCCCCCTCCCCCAACCCCCCTTCACACTCCCCCCCCCAATCCCCTCCTTCCCCCTCCCGCCCGACCCCCCTTCCCCCTCCCCCAACCCCCCTTCCCCCCTCCCCCCCAATCCCCCCTCCCCTTCACACTCCCCCCTCCCCCTACCCCAAATCTCCCCTCCCCCTCCCTCCACTCCCCCCTCCCTCCAATCCCCCCTCGCCCCCAATCCCCCCTCCCCCCAATCCCCCTCCCTCTTACACACACTCATTGACACACACACTGTCTCTCACACCCTCTCACACATACTCATTGACACACACACCCTCACACACACACAGTGTCTCTCACACACTCTCATTGACACACACGCTGTCTCTCTCACACACACTGTCACCCTCACACACACCCTCTCACACACACTCATTGACACACACACTGTCTCTCACACACTCTCATTGACACACACACTCTCACACACACTGTCACCCTCACACACACCCTCTCACACACACTCATTGACACACACTGTCTCTCTCACACACACTGTCACACTCACACATTGACACACACACTGTCACACTCACACACATTGACACACACTGTCACACTCACACACACTGTCACACTCACACAGACACACACACTGTCACACTCACACACATTGACACACGCTGTCTCTCTCACACACACTGTCTCTCTCTCACACACACTCACACTCACACATTGACACACACTGTCACACTCACACACATTGACACACACTGTCACACTCACACATTGACACACACACTGTCACACTCACACACATTGACACACACGCTGTCACACTCACATTGACACACACACTGTCACACTCACACACATTGACACACACACTGTCACACTCACACACACTGTCACGTACACTTTCTTACCCAGACACAGACTCAAAAATGCACATTTACCCGCTCCCCTCGATACTTTGATCACAAGGGAATGATTCAGATTAAGTTGACGACGAAGACCAAGTCAGTTTGCAGCTTTTTAATCAACAGGATAAACCTCTATAAAATACCATCATTAATTTCTGTAACATAATGAGATTCCCCACCTCGATTATCCCAGAGTCACTCGAGGAGGAGTTGCAGAGGATCAAAGTCACTCCCGCACTCGGATCCAGAGCCCAGCCCAGAAAGGATAGCCAGGCACACCATTGGAAGATGGGACCGTCCTGCACGCCCTGTGTGCGATGCCTGGTCCTGCAGCCAGCTGGGGGTGGGTAAACTTCAAACCAGCACGTCGCAGGCGGAGACTTCGATCATTCTTGTGTGGAAATGTGTGGAAATGTGTGCGAGAGACCGAGTGTGTGACCGAGTGTGAGAGAGAGAGAGAGAGACCGAGTGTGAGAGAGAGAGAGAGAGAGACCGAGTGTGAGAGAGAGAGAGAGAGAGAGACCGAGTGTGAGAGAGAGAGAGAGAGACCGAGTGTGAGAGAGAGAGAGAGAGAGACCGAGTGTGAGAGAGAGAGAGAGAGAGACCGAGTGTGTGACCGAGTGTGAGAGAGAGACCGAGTGTGAGAGAGAGAGAGAGAGAGAGAGACCGAGTGTGAGAGAGAGAGACCGAGTGTGTGAGAGAGAGAGACCGAGTGTGAGAGAGAGAGACCGAGTGTGTGAGAGAGAGACCGAGTGTGAGAGAGAGAGACCGAGTGTGAGAGAGAGAGACCGAGTGTGAGAGAGAGAGACCGAGTGTGTGAGAGAGAGAGACCGAGTGTGAGAGAGAGAGAGAGAGAGACCGAGTGTGAGAGAGACCGAGTGTGAGAGAGAGAGAGAGACCGAGTGTGTGACCGAGTGTGAGAGAGAGACCGAGTGTGAGAGAGAGAGAGAGAGAGACCGAGTGTGAGAGAGAGAGACCGAGTGTGAGAGAGAGAGACCGAGTGTGTGAGAGAGAGAGACCGAGTGTGAGAGAGAGAGAGAGAGAGACCGAGTGTGAGAGAGAGAGACCGAGTGTGAGAGAGACCGAGTGTGAGAGAGAGAGAGACCGAGTGTGCGAGAGAGAGAGAGCGAGTGAGAGAGAGAGAGACCGAGTGTGTGTGAGAGAGAGAGAGACCGAGTGTGAGAGAGAGAGAGAGAGAGAGACCGAGTGTGAGAGAGAGAGAGAGAGAGACCGAGTGAGAGAGAGAGAGAGAGAGACCGAGTGAGAGAGAGAGAGAGAGAGACCGAGTGTGAGAGAGAGAGAGACCGAGTGTGACAGAGAGAGAGAGAGAGAGACCGAGTGAGAGAGAGAGAGAGAGCCCGAGTGTGTGAGTGAGAGAGAATGTGTGAGGGAGCGAGTGCGTGTGAGAATGTGTGTATGTGAGAGAGTGCATGCATGTGAAAGTGTGTGAATGAGACTGCGTGTGGGAGAGAGTGTGAGATTGTGAGGCTGAGATTGAGACAGTGTGTGTGGGAGTGTCAGAGGGAGTGTGTGAGTAAGAGTGTGATGTGAGAGAGTGAGTGAGGGAATGTGAGACTAAGAGAGTGTGAGACAGAGTGGCAGGGGGAGAGTGTGAGAGTGAGTGCAAACGTGAGAGTGTAACTTCATGTGTGTTTGTGTGAGTGTGCGAGTACTTATGTATGAGCATACCTGTGCATGCGTGTGTGTGAGTGAATGCGTGTGTGTGAGTGCATGCGTGTGTGTGAGTGCATGTGTCTGTGTGAGTGCATGTGTGTGTGTGTGTGCATGTGTGTGTGTGAGTGCATGCGTGTGTGTGAGTGCATGCGTGTGTGAGTGCATGCGTGTGTGTGAGTGCATGTGTGTGTGAGTGCATGCGTGTGTGAGTGCATGCGTGTGTGAGTGCATGTGTGTGTGAGTGCATGCGTGTGTGAGTGCATGTGTGTGAGTGCATGTGTGTGTGAGTGCATGCGTGTGTGAGTGCATGCGTGTGTGTGAGTGCATGTCTGTGTGAGTGCATGCGTGTGTGTCAGTGCATGTGTGTGTGTGTGTGCATGTGTGTGTCAGTGCATGCGTGTGTGAGTGCATGCGTGTGTGTGAGTGCATGTGTGTGTGAGTGCATGCGTGTGTGGGTGCATGCGTGTGTGAGTGCATGCATGCATGTGTGTGAGTGCATGTGTGTGTGAGTGCATGCGTGTGTGAGTGCATGCATGTGTGTGAGTGCATGCGTGTGTGAGTGCATGCATGTGTGTGAGTGCATGCGTGTGTGAGTGCATGCGAGTGTGCCTGCGAGTTTCTGCAAGGGAGGGGCAGCGAGAAATTATTGAAGCTGGTTTTCGCCTCCCTGGAGCCCAGGCACCGGGAGCCGGCAGGGTACCAGGCACCAAGAATTCTGAATGGTCACCAACAGAAAATACCCAATTTCAAACCTCAGGAAGCGAGAGAGAAGAGAGAGAAACGCCACCTGCGACCTCTTCGCCCCTCCGAGCTTTGTTTCAGCTCTCCGAGCACCACGCGGACGACACGCTCGCCCTGGGACGGAGCAGGGAGGGAAGGTGCCCATGCCCACTCAGATAGGGAGCAGGGAGAGGGAGGTCAGGAGCAGCAGGAGAGCGAGTGAAGACAGCTCGCGGTGGGCACCGCCGGAGGGAGTGGTCTTTGAGGGAGTGGTCTTTGAGGGAGTGGTCTTTGAGGGAGCGGTCTTTGAGGGAGTGGTCTTTGAGGGAGTGGTCTTTGAGGGAGTGGTCTTTGAGGGAGCGGTCTTTGCGGGAGGTGCGCTTGTAGTGTCCGCGCTCACGGCTGCAGAGGCCCACACCGGGTTGACGTTCATCTGGAGGGTCCGGAAATTGTTCAACAGCTTGACGCCAGAAGTCTCGTTGACGTAGAGATCGCGGAATAAACCTTCCACCTGCACAGGTACAGCACGGGGTTAGATACAGAGTAAGGCTCCCTCTACACTGTCCCCATCAAACACTCCCAGGACAGGTACAGCACGGGGTTAGATACAGAGTAAAGCTCCCTCTACACTGTCCCTATCAAACACTCCCAGGACAGGTACAGCACGGGGTTAGATACAGAGTAAAGCTCCCTCCACACTGTCCGTATCAAACACTCCCAGGACAGGGACAGCACGGGGTTAGACACAGAGTAAAGCTCCCTCTACACTGTCCCCATCAAACACTCCCGGGACAGGTACAGCATGGGGTTAGATACAGAGTAAAGATCCCTCTACACTGTCCCCATCAAACACTCCCGGGACAGGTACAGCACGGAGTTAGATACAGAGTAAAGCTCCCTCTACACTGTCCGCATCAAACACTCCCAGGACAGGTACAGCACGGGGTTAGTTACAGAGTAAAGCTCCCTCTACACTGTCCCCATCAAACACTCCTGGGACAGGTACAGCACAGGGTTAGATACAGAGTAAAGCTCCCTCTACGCTGTCCCCATCAAACACTCCCAGGACTGGTACAGCACGGGGTTAGATGCAGAGTAAAGCTCCCTCTACACTGTCCCCATCAAACAGTCCCGGGACAGGTACAGCACAGGGTTAGATACAGAGTAAAGCTCCCTCTACGCTGTCCCCATCAAACACTCCCAGGACTGGTACAGCACGGGGTTAGATGCAGAGTAAAGCTCCCTCTACACTGTCCCCATCAAACACTCCCAGGACAGGTACAGCACGCGGTAAGATACAGAGTAAAGCTCCCTCTACACTGTCCCCATCAAACACTCCCAGGACAGGTACAGCACGGGGTTAGATACAGAGTAAAGCTCGCTCTACACTGTCCCCATCAAACACCCCCAGGACAGGTATAGCACTGCGATAAGAGGCTTTGATACGTACCAGCGATGCGTTGAGGCGAATGGGCTCCTCAAAGACAGTCCAAACAACCACTTCATTGCATTCTGGTGTAGTCAGGGAGCCATTGTAGCGGAAATATTTCAGGGGGTTAACATTCTTGATCAAATCCATCAGCGAAACAGATCCATTCAAATCTCGGTGATCGCCTGGGAAGATGACAGAGGCGCGGTTAGGAACTGAAAGGAGTTACTGAGAAACACCAGTAATCGTCACAGTGGCGCAGTGCTTAGCATTGTTGCCTCACAGCATCAGTGGCCTCGGGTCACTGTCTGTGCGGAGTCTGCACGTTCTCCCCGTGTGTGCGTGGGTTTCCTCCGGGTGCTCCGGTTTCCTCCCACAGGCCAAGGATGTGCGGGTAAGGCTCATTCGCCGTTGCCCCTTAGTGCCCAGGGGTGGGCAGGTGAGTCGGGTGAGGTTGGCACGAGAGTGTATCTGGGGAGAGAGATCTTTCGGAGGGATGGTACAGCCTCAATGGGCCGAAAGGCATCCTTTTACACTGTTGTGATTCTCTGATCAGTGTACAGATATCCCGCACAGAGAGAGGGGACTGAGAGTCACCAGTCAGTGTACAGATATCTCCCTGAGAGAGAGAGGGGACTGAGAGTCACCAATCAGTGTACAGATATCTCCCTGAGAGAGAGAGGGGACTGAGAGACACCAGTCTGTGTACAGATATCTCCCCGAGAGAGAGGGGACTGAGAGACACCAGTCAGTGTACAGATATCTCCCTGAGAGAGAGGACTGAGAGACACCAGTCAGTGTACAGATATCTCCCTGAGAGAGAGGGGACTGAGAGACACCAGTCAGTGTACAGATATCTCCCTGAGAGAGAGAGGGGACTGAGAGACACCAGTCAGTGTACAGATATCTCCCTGAGAGAGAGAGGACTGAGAGACACCAGTCAGTGTACAGATATCTCCCTGAGAGAGAGGGGACTGACAGACACCAGTCAGTGTACAGATATCTCCCTGAGAGAGAGGGGATTGAGAGACACCATTCAGTGTACAGATATCTCCCTGAGAGAGAGGAGACTGAGAGACACCAGTCAGTGTACAGATATCTCCCCGAGAGAGAGAGGGGACTGAGAGACACCAGTCAGTGTACAGATATCTCCCGGAGAGAGAGAGGGGACTGAGAGACACCAGTCAGTGTACAGATATCTCCCTGAGAGAGAGGAGACTGAGAGACACCAGTCAGTGTACAGATATCTCCCTGAGAGAGGGGACTGAGAGACACCAGTCAGTGTACAGATATCTCCCTGAGAGAGAGAGGGGACTGAGTGACACCAGTCAGGGTACAGATAACTCCCTGAAGGATAGAGGGGACTGAGAGACACCAGTCAGTGTACAGATATCTCCCTGAGTGAGAGAGGGGACTGAGAGACACCAGTCAGTGTACAGATATCTCCCTGAGAGAGAGAGGGGACTGAGAGACACCAGTCAGTGTACAGATATCTCCCTGAGAGAGGGAGAGGACTGAGAGACACCAATCAATGTACAGATATCACCCTGAGAGAGAGAGGGGACTGAGAGACACCAGTCTGTGCACAGATATCTCCCTGACGGAGCGAGGGGATTGAGAGACACCAGTCAGTGTACAGATATCTCGCTGAGAGAGAGGGGACTGAGAGACACCAGTCAGCGACAGATATCTCCCTGAGAGAGAGGGGACTGAGAGACACCAGTCAGTGTACAGATATCTCCCTGAGAGAGAGGAGACTGAGAGACACCAGTCAGTGTACAGATATATCCCTGAGAGAGAGGGGGGACTGAGAGATACCAGTCAGTGGACAGATATCTCCCTGAGAGACAACTGAGAGACACCAGTCAGTGTACAGATATCTCGCACAGAGAGAGGGGACTGAGACACCAGTCAGTGTACAGATATCTCCCTGAGAGAGAGAGGAGACTGAGAGACACCAATCAGTGTTCAGATATCTCCCTGCGAGAGAGGGGGGACTGAGAGACACCAATCAGTGTACAGATATCACCCTGAGAGAGGGAGGGGACTGAGAGACACCAGTCAGTGTACAGATATCTCCCTGAGAGAGAGGGGGGACTGAGAGACACCAATCAGTGTACAGATATCACCCTGAGAGAGAGAGAGGGGACTGAGACACACCAGTCTGTGCACAGATATCTCCCTGAGGGAGCGAGGGGACTGAGAGACACCAGTCAGTGTACAGATATCTCCCTGAGAGACACCTGTCAGTGTACAGATATCTCCCTGAGAGAGAGCAGACTGAGAGACACCAGTCAGTTTACAGATATCTCCCTGAGAGAGAGGGGGGACTGAGAGACACCAGTCAGTGGACAGATATCTCCCTGAGAGAGAGGGGACTGAGAGACACCAGTCAGTGTACAGATATCTCCCTGAGAGAGAGGAGACTGAGAGACACCAGTCAGTGTACAGATATATCCCTGAGAGAGAGGGGGGACTGAGAGATACCAGTCAGTGGACAGATATCTCCCTGAGAGACAACTGAGAGACACCAGTCAGTGTACAGATATCTTGCACAGAGAGAGGGGACTGAGACACCAGTCAGTGTACAGATATCTCCCTGAGAGAGAGAGGAGACTGAGAGACACCAATCAGTGTTCAGATATCTCCCTGCGAGAGAGGGGGGACTGAGAGACACCAATCAGTGTACAGATATCACCCTGAGAGAGGGAGGGGACTGAGAGACACCAGTCAGTGTACAGATATCTCCCTGAGAGAGAGGGGGGACTGAGAGACACCAATCAGTGTACAGATATCACCCTGAGAGAGAGAGAGGGGACTGAGACACACCAGTCTGTGCACAGATATCTCCCTGAGGGAGCGAGGGGACTGAGAGACACCAGTCAGTGTACAGATATCTCCCTGAGAGACACCTGTCAGTGTACAGATATCTCCCTGAGAGAGAGCAGACTGAGAGACACCAGTCAGTTTACAGATATCTCCCTGAGAGAGAGGGGGGACTGAGAGACACCAGTCAGTGGACAGATATCTCCCTGATAGAGAGGGGACTGAGAGACACCAGTCAGTGTACAGATATCTCCCTGAGAGAGAGGGGACTGAGAGACACCAATTAGTGTACAGATATCTCCCTGAGAGAGAGGGGACTGAGAGACACCAGTCAGTGTACCGATATCTCTCTGAGAGAGAGAGAGGACTAAGAGACACCAGTCAGTGTACAGATGTCTCCCTGAGAGAGAGGGGATTGAGAGACACCAGTCAGTGTACAGATATCTCCCTGAGAGAGAGGGGACTGAGAGAAACCAGTCAGTGTGCAGATATCTCCCCGAGAGAGAGATAGAGGACTGAGAGACACCAGTCAGTGTACAGATATCTCCCTGAGAGAGAGGGGACTGAGAGACACCAGTCAGTGTACCGATATCTCCCTGAGAGAGAGGGGACTGAGAGACACCAGTCGGTGCACAGATATCTCCCTGAGAGAGAGAGGGGACTAAGAGACACCAGTCAGTGTACAGATGTCTCCCTGAGAGAGAGGGGATTGAGAGACACCAGTCAGTGTACAGATATCTCCCTGAGAGAGAGGGGACTGAGAGAAACCAGTCAGTGTGCAGATATCTCCCCGAGAGAGAGATAGAGGACTGAGAGACACCAGTCAGTGTACAGATATCTCCCTGAGAGAGAGGGGACTGAGAGACACCAGTCTGTGCACAGATATCTCCCTGACGGAGCGAGGGGACTGAGAGACACCAGTCAGTGTACAGATATCTCCCTGAGAGGGGGCTGAGAGACACCAGTCAGTGTACAGATATCTCGCACAGAGAGAGGGGACTGAGAGACACCAGTCAGTGTACAGATATCTCCCTGAGAGAGAGAGAGGAGACTGAGAGACACCAATCAGTGTACAGATATCTCCCTGCGAGAGAGGGAGGACTGAGAGACACCAATCAGTGTACAGATATCACCATGAGTGAGTGAGGGGACTGAGAGACACCAGTCAGTGTAGAGATATCTACCTGAGAGAGAGGGGGGACTGAAAGACACCAATCAGTGTACAGATATCACCCTGAGAGAGAGAGGGGACTGAGAGACACCAGTCTGTGCACAGATATCTCCCTGAGGGAGCGAGAGGACTGAGAGACACCAGTCAGTGTACAGATATCACCCTGAGAGAGAGAGGGGACTGAGAGACACCAGTCACTGTACAGATATCTCCCTGAGAGAGAGCAGACTGAGAGACACCAGTCAGTGTACAGATATCTCGCTGAGAGAGAGGGGGGACTGAGAGACACCAGTCAGTGGACAGATATCTCCCTGAGAGAGAGGGGACTGAGAGACACCAGTCAGTGTACAGATATCTCCCTGAGAGAGAGGGGACTGAGAGACACCAATTAGTGTACAGATATCTCCCTGAGAGAGAGGGGACTGAGAGACACCAGTCGGTGAACAGATATCTCCCTGAGAGAGAGAAGGGACTGAGAGGCACCAGTCAGTGTACAGATATCTCCCTGAGAGAGGGGATTGAGAGACACCAGCCAGTGTACAGATATCTCCCTGAGAGAGTGAGGGGACTGAGAGACACCAGTCAGTGTCCAGATATCTCCCTGAGAGAGAGAGGGGACTGAGAGACACCAGTCAGTGTACAGATATCTCCCTGAGAGAGAGGGTCTGAGAGACACCAGTCAGTGTACAGATATCTCCCTGAGAGCGAGGGGACTGAGAGACACCAGTCAGTGTACATATATCTCCCTGAGAGAGAGGAGACTGAGAGACACCAGTCACTGTACAGATATCTCCCTGAGAGAGAGCAGACTGAGAGACACCAATCAGTGTACAGATATCACCATGAGTGAGGGAGGGGACTGAGAGACACCAGTCAGTGTACAGATATCTCCCTGAGAGAGAGGGGACTGAGAGACACCAGTCACTGTACAGATATCTCCCTGAGAGAGAGCAGACTGAGAGACACCAGTCAGTTTACAGATATCTCCCTGAGAGAGAGGGGGGACTGAGAGACACCAGTCAGTGGACAGATATCTCCCTGAGAGAGAGGGGACTGAGAGACACAAGTCAGTGTACAGATCACTCCCTGAGAGAGAGGGGACTGAGAGACACCAATTAGTGGACAGATATCTCCCTGAGAGAGAGGGGACTGAGAGACACCAGTCGGTGCACAGATATCTCCCTGAGAGAGAGAAGGGACTGAGAGGCACCAGTCAGTGTACAGATATCTCCCTGAGAGAGGGGATTGAGAGACACCAGTCAGTGTACAGATATCTCCCTGAGAGAGAGAGGGGACTGAGAGACACCAGTCAGTGTCCAGATATCTCCCTGAGAGAGAGAGGGGACTGAGAGACACCAGTCAGTGTACAGATATCTCCCTGAGAGAGAGGGTCTGAGAGACACCAGTCAGTGTACAGATATCTCCCTGAGAGCGAGGGGACTGAGAGACACCAGTCAGTGTACATATATCTCCCTGAGAGACACCAGTCAGTGTACAGATATCTCGTACAGAGAGAGGGGACTGAGAGACACCAGTCAGTGTACAGATATCTCCCTGAGAGACACCAATCAGTGTACAGATATCTCCCTGCGAGAGAGGGGGGACTGACAGACACCAATCAGTGTACAGATGTCACCCTGAGAGAGGGAGGGGACTGAGAGACACCAGTCAGTGTACAGATATCTCCCTGAGAGAGAGGGGGGACTGAAAGACACCAATCAGTGTACAGATATCACCCTGAGAGAGAGAGGGGACTGAGAGACACCAGTCTGTGCACAGATATCTCCCTGAGGGAGCGAGGGGACTGAGAGACACCAGTCAGTGTACAGATATCTCCCTGACAGCGAGGGGACTGAGAGACACCAGTCAGTACATATATCTCCCTGAGAGAGAGGAGACTGAGAGACACCAGTCAGTGTACAGATATCTCGTACAGAGAGAGGGGACTGAGAGACACCAGTCAGTGTACAGTTATCTCCCTGAGAGAGAGAGGAGACTGAGAGACACCAATCAGTGTACAGATATCTCCCTGCGAGAGAGGGGACTGAGAGACACCAATTAGTGTACAGATATCTCCCTGAGAGAGAGGGGACTGAGAGACACCAGTCGGTGCACAGATATCTCCCTGAGAGAGAGAGGGGACTAAGAGACACCAGTCAGTGTACAGATGTCTCCCTGAGAGAGAGGGGATTGAGAGACACCAGTCAGTGTACAGATATCTCCCTGAGAGAGTGGGGACTGAGAGAAACCAGTCAGTGTGCAGATATCTCCCCGAGAGAGAGATAGAGGACTGAGAGACACCAGTCAGTGTACAGATATCTCCCTGAGAGAGAGGGGACTGAGAGACACCAGTCTGTGCACAGATATCTCCCTGACGGAGCGAGGGGACTGAGAGACACCAGTCAGTGTACAGATATCTCCCTGAGAGGGGGCTGAGAGACACCAGTCAGTGTACAGATATCTCCCTGAGAGAGAGGGGACTGAGAGACACCATTCAGTGTACAGATATCTCCCTGAGAGAGAGGAGACTGAGAGACACCAGTCAGTGTACAGATATTTCCCTGAGAGAGAGGGGGGACTGAGAGACACCAGTCAGTGGACAGATATCTCCCTGAGAGAGAACTGAGAGACACCAGTCACTGTACAGATATCTCGCACAGAGAGAGGGGACTGAGAGACACCAGTCAGTGTACAGATATCTCCCTGAGAGAGAGAGAGGAGACTGAGAGACACCAATCAGTGTACAGATATCTTCCTGCGAGAGAGGGAGGACTGAGAGACACCAATCAGTGTACAGATATCACCATGAGTGAGGGAGGGGACTGAGAGACACCAGTCAGTGTACAGATATCTCCCTGAGAGAGAGGGGGGACTGAAAGACACCAATCAGTGTACAGATATCACCCTGAGAGAGAGAGGGGACTGAGAGACACCAGTCTGTGCACAGATATCTCCCTGAGGGAGCGAGGGGACTGAGAGACACCAGTCAGTGTACAGATATCACCCTGAGAGAGAGAGGGGACTGAGACTCACCAGTCTGTGCACAGATAACTCCCTGAGGGAGCGAGGGGACTGAGAGACACCAGTCAGTGTACAGATATCTCCCTGAGAGAGAGGGGACTGAGAGACACCAGTCACTGTACAGATATCTCCCTGAGAGAGAGCAGACTGAGAGACACCAGTCAGTTTACAGATATCTCCCTGAGAGAGAGGGGGGACTGAGAGACACCAGTCAGTGGACAGATATCTCCCTGAGAGAGAGGGGACTGAGAGACACCAGTCAGTGTACAGATCTCTCCCTGAGAGAGAGGGGACTGAGAGACACCAATTAGTGGACAGATATCTCCCTGAGAGAGAGGGGACTGAGAGACACCAGTCGGTGCACAGATATCTCCCTGAGAGAGAGAAGGGACTGAGAGGCACCAGTCAGTGTACAGATATCTCCCTGAGAGAGGGGATTGAGAGACACCAGTCAGTGTACAGATATCTCCCTGAGAGAGAGAGGGGACTGAGAGACACCAGTCAGTGTCCAGATATCTCCCTGAGAGAGAGAGGGGACTGAGAGACACCAGTCAGTGTACAGATATCTCCCTGAGAGCGAGGGGACTCAGAAACACCAGTCAGTGTACATATATCTCCCTGAGAGAGAGGAGACTGAGAGACACCAGTCAGTGTACAGATATCGCCCTGAGAGAGAGGAGACTGAGAGACACCAGTCAGTGTACAGATATCTCCCTGAGAGAGTGAGGGGACTGAGAGACACCAGTCAGTGTACAGATATCTCCCTGAGAGAGAGGTGACTGAGAGACACCAGTCAGTGTACAGATATCTCCCTGAGAGAGGGAGGGGACTGAGAGACACCAGTCAGTGTACAGATATCTCCCTGAGAAAGAGGGGACTGAGAGACACCAGTCAGTGTACAGATATCTCCCAGAGAGAGAGGGGTGACTGAGAAACACCAGTCAGTGGACAGATATCTCCCTGAGAGAGAACTGAGAGACACCAGTCAGTGTACAGATATCTCGCACAGAGAGAGGGGACTGAGAGACACCAGTCAGTGTACAGATATCTCCCTGAGAGAGAGAGGAGACTGAGAGACACCAATCAGTGTACAGATATCTCCCTGCGAGAGAGGGAGGACTGAGAGACACCAATCAGTGTACAGATATCACCATGAGTGAGGGAGGGGACTGAGAGACACCAGTCAGTGTACAGATATCTACCTGAGAGAGAGGGGGGACTGAAAGACACCAATCAGTGTACAGATATCACCCTGAGAGAGAGAGGGGACTGAGAGACACCAGTCTGTGCACAGACATCTCCCTGAGGGAGCGAGGGGACTGAGAGACACCAGTCAGTGTACAGATATCACCCTGAGAGAGAGAGGGGACTGAGACTCACCAGTCTGTGCACAGATAACTCCCTGAGGGAGCGAGGGGACTGAGAGACACCAGTCAGTGTACAGATATCTCCCTGAGAGAGAGGGGACTGAGAGACACCAGTCAGTGTACAGATATCTCCCTGAGAGAGAGGGGATTGAGAGACACCATTCAGTGTACAGATATCTCTCTGAGAGAGAGGAGACTGAGAGACACCAGTCAGTGTACAGATATCTCCCCGAGAGAGAGAGGGGACTGAGAGACACCAGTCAGTGTACAGATATCTCCCGGAGAGAGAGAGGGGACTGAGAGACACCAGTCAGTGTACAGATATCTCCCTGAGAGAGAGGAGACTGAGAGACACCAATCAGTGTACAGATATCTCCCTGAGAGAGGGGACTGAGAGACACCAGTCAGTGTACAGATATCTCCCTGAGAGAGAGAGGGGACTGAGTGACACCAGTCAGGGTACAGATAACTCCCTGAAGGATAGAGGGGACTGAGAGACACCAGTCAGTGTACAGATATCTCCCTGAGAGAGAGAGGGGACTGAGAGACACCAGTCAGTGTACAGATATCTCCCTGAGAGAGAGAGGGGACTGAGAGACACCAGTCAGTGTACAGATATCTCCCTGAGAGAGGGAGAGGACTGAGAGACACCAGTCAGTGTACAGATAACTCCCTGAGAGAGAGGGGGGACTGAGAGACACCAGTCAGTGTACAGATGTCTCCCTGAGAGAGAGAGGGGACTGAGAGACACCAGTCAGTGTACAGATATCTCCCTGAGAGAGAGGGGACTGAGAGACACCAGTCAGTGTACAGATATCACCCTGAGAGAGAGAGGGGACTGAGAGACACCAGTCAGTGTACAGATGTCTCCCTGAGAGAGAGAGGGGACTGAGAGACACCAGTCAGTGTACAGATATCTCCCTGAGAGAGAGCGCACTGAGAGACACCAGTCAGTGTACAGATATCTCCCTGAGAGAGAGGGGACTGAGAGACACCATTCGGTGCACAGATATCTCCCTGAGAGAGAGAGGGGACTGAGAGACACCAATCAATGTACAGATATCACCCTGAGAGAGAGAGGGGACTGAGAGACACCAGTCTGTGCACAGATATCTCCCTGACGGAGCGAGGGGACTGAGAGACACCAGTCAGTGTACAGATATCTCGCTGAGAGAGAGGGGACTGAGAGACACCAGTCAGTGACAGATATCTCCCTGAGAGAGAGGGGACTGAGAGACACCAGTCAGTGTACAGATATCTCCCCGAGAGAGAGAGGGGACTGAGAGACACCAGTCAGTGTACAGATATATCCCTGAGAGAGAGGGGGGACTGAGAGATACCAGTCAGTGGACAGATATCTCCCTGAGAGAGAACTGAGAGACACCAGTCAGTGTACAGATATCTCGCACAGAGAGAGGGGACTGAGACACCAGTCAGTGTACAGATATCTCCCTGAGAGAGAGAGGAGACTGAGAGACACCAATCAGTGTTCAGATATCTCCCTGCGAGAGAGGGGGGACTGAGAGACACCAATCAGTGTACAGATATCACCCTGAGAGAGGGAGGGGACTGAGAGACACCAGTCAGTGTACAGATATCTCCCTGAGAGAGAGGGGGGACTGAGAGACACCAATCAGTGTACAGATATCACCCTGAGAGAGAGAGAGGGGACTGAGACACACCAGTCTGTGCACAGATATCTCCCTGAGGGAGCGAGGGGACTGAGAGACACCAGTCAGTGTACAGATATCTCCCTGAGAGACACCAGTCAGTGTACAGATATCTCCCTGAGAGAGAGCAGACTGAGAGACACCAGTCAGTTTACAGAAATCTCCCTGAGAGAGAGGGGGGACTGAGAGACACCAGTCAGTGGACAGATATCTCCCTGAGAGAGAGGGGACTGAGAGACACCAGTCAGTGTACAGATATCTCCCTGAGAGAGAGGGGACTGAGAGACACCAATTAGTGTACAGATATCTCCCTGAGAGAGAGGGGACTAAGAGACACCAGTCAGTGTACAGATATCTCCCTGAGAGAGAGGGGATTGAGAGACACCAGTCAGTGTACAGATATCTCCCTGAGAGAGAGGGGACTGAGAGAAACCAGTCAGTGTGCAGATATCTCCCCGAGAGAGAGATAGAGGACTGAGAGACACCAGTCAGTGTACAGATATCTCCCTGAGAGAGAGGGGACTGAGAGACACCAGTCTGTGCACAGATATCTCCCTGACGGAGCGAGGGGACTGAGAGACACCAGTCAGTGTACAGATATCTCCCTGAGAGGGGGCTGAGAGACACCAGTCAGTGTACAGATATCTCCCTGAGAGAGAGGGGACTGAGAGACACCATTCAGTGTACAGATATCTCCCTGAGAGAGAGGAGACTGAGAGACATCAGTCAGTGTACAGATATTTCCCTGAGAGAGAGGGGGGACTGAGAGACACCAGTCAGAGGACAGATATCTCCCTGAGAGAGAACTGAGAGACACCAGTCAGTGTACAGATATCTCGCACAGAGAGAGGGGACTGAGAGACACCAGTCAGTGTACAGATATCTCCCTGAGAGAGAGAGAGGAGACTGAGAGACACCAATCAGTGTACAGATATCTCCCTGCGAGAGAGGGAGGACTGAGAGACACCAATCAGTGTACAGATATCACCATGAGTGAGGGAGGGGACTGAGAGACACCAGTCAGTGTACAGATATCTCCCTGAGAGAGAGGGGGGACTGAAAGACACCAATCAGTGTACAGATATCACCCTGAGAGAGAGAGGGGACTGAGAGACACCAGTCTGTGCACAGATATCTCCCTGAGGGAGCGAGGGGACTGAGAGACACCAGTCAGTGTACAGATATCTCCCTGAGAGAGAGGGGACTGAGAGACACCAGTCACTGTACAGATATCTCCCTGAGAGAGAGCAGACTGAGAGACACCAGTCAGTTTACAGATATCTCCCTGAGAGAGAGGGGGGACTGAGAGACACCAGTCAGTGGACAGATATCTCCCTGAGAGAGAGGGGACTGAGAGACACCAATTGGTGTACAGATATCTCCCTGAGAGAGAGGGGACTGAGAGACACCAGTCGGTGCACAGATATCTCCCTGAGAGAGAGAAGGGACTGAGAGGCACCAGTCAGTGTACAGATATCTCCCTGAGAGAGGGGATTGAGAGACACCAGTCAGTGTACAGATATCTCCCTGAGAGAGAGAGGGGACTGAGAGACACCAGTCAGTGTCCAGATATCTCCCTGAGAGAGAGAGGGGACTGAGAGACACCATTCAGTGTACAGATATCTCCCTGAGAGAGAGGGTCTCAGAGACACCAGTCAGTGTACAGATATCTCCCTGAGAGCGAGGGGACTGAGAGACACCAGTCAGTGTACATATATCTCCCTGAGAGAGAGGAGACTGAGAGACACCAGTCAGTGTACAGATATCTCGTACAGAGAGAGGGGACTGAGAGACACCAGTCAGTGTACAGATATCTCCCTGAGAGAGAGAGGAGACTGAGAGACACCAATCAGTGTACTGATATCTCCCTGCGAGAGAGGGGGGACTGACAGACACCAATCAGTGTACAGATGTCACCCTGAGAGAGGGAGGGGACTGAGAGACACCAGTCAGTGTACAGATATCTCCATGAGAGAGAGGGGGGACTGAGAGACACCAAACAGTGTTCAGATATTACCCTGAGAGAGAGGGGACTGAGAGACACCAGTCTCTGCACAGAGATCTCCCTGAGGGAGCGAGGGGACTGAGAGACACCAGTCAGTGTACAGATATCTCCCTGAGAGAGAGGGGACTGAGAGACACCAGTCTGTGCACAGATATCTCCCTGAGGGAGCGAGGGGACTGAGAGACACCAGTCAGTGTACAGATATCTCCCTGAGAGAGAGGGAGGACTGAGAGACACCAATCAGTGTACAGATATCACCATGAGTGAGGGAGGGGACTGAGAGACACCAGTCAGTGTACAGATATCTCCCTGAGAGAGAGAGAGGACTGAGAGACACCAGTCAGTGTACAGATATCTCCCTGAGAGAGAGGGGGGACTGAAAGACACCAATCAGTGTACAGATATCACCCTGAGAGAGAGGGGACTGAGAGACACCAGTCTGTGCACAGATATCTCCCTGAGGGAGCGAGGGGACTGGGAGACACCAGTCAGTGTGCAGATATCACCCTGAGAGAGAGAGGGGACTGAGACTCACCAGTCTGTGCAGAGATAACTCCCTGAGGGAGCGAGGGGACTGAGAGACACCAGTCAGTGTACAGATATCTCCCTGAGAGAGAGGGGACTGAGAGACACCAGTCAGTGTACAGATATCTCCCTGAGAGAGAGCAGACTGAGAGACACCAGTCAGTTTACAGATATCTCCCTGAGAGAGAGGGGGGACTGAGAGACACCAGTCAGTGGACAGATATCTCCCTGAGAGAGAGGGGACTGAGAGACACCAGTCAGTGTACAGATATCTCCCTGAGAGAGAGGGGACTGAGAGACACCAATTAGTGTACAGATATCTCCCTGAGAGAGAGGGGACTGAGAGACACCAGTCGGTGCACAGATATCTCCCTGAGAGAGAGAAGGGACTGAGAGGCACCAGTCAGTGTACAGATATGTCCCTGAGAGAGGGGATTGAGAGACACCAGTCAGTGTACAGATATCTCCCTGAGAGAGAGAGGGGACTGAGAGACACCAGTCAGTGTCCAGATATCTCCCTGAGAGAGAGGGTCTGAGAGACACCAGTCAGTGTACAGATATCTCCCTGAGAGCGAGGGGACTGAGAGACACCAGTCAGTGTACAGATATCTCACTGAGAGAGAGGAGACTGAGAGACACCAGTCAGTGTACAGATATCTCGTACAGAGAGAGGGGACTGAGAGACACCAGACAGTGTACAGATATCTCCCTGAGAGAGAGAGGAGACTGAGAGACACCAATCAGTGTACAGATATCTCCCTGCGAGAGAGGGGGGACTGACAGACACCAATCAGTGTACAGATATCACCCTGAGAGAGGGAGGGGACTGAGAGACACCAGTCAGTGTACAGATATCTCCCCGAGAGAGAGGGGGGACTGAGAGACACCAATCAGTGTTCAGATATCACCCTGAGAGCGAGAGGACTGAGAGACACCATTCAGTGTACAGATATCTCCATGAGAGAGAGGGGACTGAGTGACACCAGTCAGTGTACAGATATCTCCCTGAGAGAGAGAGGCCACTGAGAGACACCAGTCAGTGTACAGATATCTCCCTGAGAGAGAGGGGACTGAGAGACACCAGTCAGTGTACAGATATCTCCCTGAGAGAGGGAGTGACTGAGACACCAGTCAGATTTATTTGTCACATGTTGCTGACTTACCACTGTGCTTCAGATACTTGACTGTTCTGGTTAGGTTTTTCCACCCTGGGTCCTCAGCTGTTCCATTTTCAACCTGTAACCGAAAAAAACATGTCAATGAAGGCATTATCCTCTCTATTGATGTTCCCAAATGTCTCACTCTCTCGCTCTTACTTTTTCTCTCTCGCTCTCCCTCTCTGTTTGTCTCTCTCTGTCACTCTCTTTCTCTGTCTCTTTCTGTCTCTGTGTGTGTGTCCATATCTGTCTCTCGCTGTCTCTGCCTGTCTGTCTCTCACTTTGTGTGCCTCTGTCTCTCTCGCTCTGTCTCTGTCTATTTCTGTTTCTCTCTCTGTCTGTCTCTCTCTCTCTGATGTCTTTGTCTCTCTCTCGCTTACTGTCTCCCTCTCTGTGTCTCTTTCTCTATGTCTGTCTGTCTCTCCTTCTGTCTCTCCCTCTGTCTCTGTCAGTCTCTCTGTCTCTCCAAGTGTCGGTCTCTGTCTCTCTGTTTCTGTCTCTCTCTGTCCCTCTGTCTCTCACCCTCACTGTTTCTCTCTCTCTGTCTCGCTCTCTCTCTGTCTCTATATCCCTGTCTGTCTCTCTGTCTGTTTCTGTCTCTCCTTCTCTCTAGCTCTGTCTCTCTGTCTGACTGTGTGGCGCTCTCTCTCTCTCTCTTTCTATCTCTGTCTGTCTCTCTCTCTCTTTCTATCTCTGCCTGTCTCTCTCAAGCTCTCTCTCTCTCTCTCTGTCTCACTCTCTCTCTGTCTCACTCTCTCTGTCTCTTTCTCTCTGTCACTCTCTCTCTATCTCTCCCCCTGTCTCTCTCTCTCTCTCTCTGTCTTTGTCTCTGTGTTCCTGTCTTTCTGTGTGTGTCTCTCTCTCTCTGTTTGTTTCTCTCTCTCTATCCATCTATCTCTCCCTCTCCTTCTATCTGTCTCTCTCTCTGTTCGGTGAAGCTAATGACTCCATGTTTGACTCACCTCGATGAAGAATCCCAGGACGGCTAGCCCCTCTCGAACCCCGAACGCCTGTGACAGGCTCAAATCCCTTTGCCGATGTACAATGTGCAGCTGTCAGGAAAAGGACAAGTTGCAATAATCTCGTCCCCGTTTACATCGAAAAGTGATATCAAACCGAACTTCACACTGGGACACCGAGAGGGGCGAGACTAAGAGCTCAGTTAGAGTATTAAACGAGCAGCATACAGGGGCAGAGAGAGAGAGAGAAAGAGACATGGAGAGGGACAGACAGAGAGAGAGAGAGAGAAAGAGACAGAGAGAGACACACACACAGAGGGACAGATAAAAGGAGAGAGAGGGATAGAGAGAGAGATACACATAGAGAAAGATAGACAGAGGGAGACAGACAGACACAGAGACAGGCGCAGAGACAGTGACAGGAAGAGAGAGAGACAGAGGGACAAAGGGAGGGAGATTGCCAGTGAGAGAGACAGATGCACGGAGAGGGACAGAGAGCGAGGGTGGAAGAGAGAGGGATAGAGAGAGACACACAAAGAGAGTGATGGAGAGGGACAGAGAGAGAGGGATAGAGAGGGACACAGATATAGTGTCATGTGAGAGTACCTTTAAGAAATGGGTGTTTATAAATGGGTGTGTATATAAATATCTGTAGTGAGAGTACCTTTAAGAAATGGGTGTTTATTACTGCAGTGATGTCAGAGAGTGGGTGGAGCTGGGCTGTCTGTCAGCTTTTTACTTTCATTTTAGGCTGTTTGCTGCAGGGTGTGTCTTTAGCTGAAGCCAGACAGAGCAGGTGTACTGCTGATCTCTCTGCCATGAAAAAACTGTCTCTTGATAATTTGGTGAATTAAGAATTATAAATGTTCTCCGTAGTGAATGTAAACCTAATGTGCTTCTGTTTAAAGGTGTTTCTTAAGTCTTCTGGATGTTAAAAGAACAGCTTATGGACTACTTATTGTTGTATTCTTTGGGGGTTGTATTTGAATTGATGGTTGCTAAGATGTTTCAAAAAGGTTAACTTGAGTTCATAGAATAAACATTGTTTTGCTTTAAAAATTACTTTTCCATTTCTGCTGTCCCACACCTGTAGAGTGGGCCGTGTGCGCCCCATACCACAATCTATTTAAAGTTGTGGGTCAGGTGAACTCCATGATGCACTTTGGGGTTCTCTAAACCCTGGCCCAAAATAATAGAGACAGAAAGACGGGGAGACAGAGACAGAGAGAAAGAGAGACAGAGTGAGGGACAGAGCAAAATACACAAAGAGAGAGCGAGAGAGAGAAACAGAGAGACAGACACACACAGAGAGGGACAGAGGGGGAGGGAGATGGTCAGTGAGACAGAGACACAGAGGGGGACAGAGAGAGCGCGAAAAACAGGGGTACAGATGGAGACATGCAGAGAGAGGGAGACAGAGAGAGGGACAAAGAGAGAAAAAGAGAGAGAGAGAGACAGTAACACAGAGGGAGACAAAGAGAGAGGGGAGACAGAGAGAGAGAAAGAGAGAGAGAGAGCCACAGAGGGAGACAGAGAGAGAGAGAAAGAGACAGAGACAGGAACACAGAGGGAGACAAAGAGAGAGGGGAGACAGAGAGAGAAAAAGAGAGAGGGGGGAGCAGAGAGAGGAACAGAGAGAGAGCCACAGAGGGAGACAGAGAGAGACACAAACGGACAGAAAAGAGCTTTTCAAAAGGATTGAAATTAGGAAAACTGATGTGGAAATGGACAGAGGCACGGAGAGGTACAGAGAGAGACAGAGACAGTGGGAGAGAGAGGGATAGAGAGAGACACACAAAGAGAATGATGGAGAGGGACACAGAGAGAGGGATAGAGAGGGACACAGATATAGAGACAGAGAATGGGGGAGACAGAGAGCGAGAGAAAGAGAGACAGAGTGAGGGACAGAGGGAGGGAGATTGTCAGTGAGAGAGACAGAGGGACGGAAAGGGACAGAGAGAGACAGAGACAGTGGGAGAGAGTGGGAGAGAGAGAGACACACACAAAGAGAATGATGGAGAGGGACACAGAGTGAGGGATGGAGAGGGTCACAGATATAGAGACAGAGAGAGAGACAGAGAGTGATGGACAGATCAAAAGACACATAGAGAGAGACAGAGAGAGACAGAGACAGACAGAGAGAGAGAGAGGGAGACAGAGAGAGGGACAGAGAGAGAGGAAGAGAGAGAGAGAGACTGTAAAACAGAGGGAGACAAAGAGAGAGGGGAGACAGAGAGAGAGAAAGAGAGAGGGGGAGACAGAGGGAGAAAGAGAGAGAGAGAGCCACAGAGTGAGACGGAGAGAGGGACAGAGAGAAAGACAGAGAGTGACACACACACACAGAGGGACAGGGGGAGTGGGGACAGAGAGAGAGAAAGAGAGAGCGGGGCGGGAGGGGGGGGGGGGGCAGAGAGAGCAACAGAAAGAGAGTCACAGAGGGAGACAGAGTGAGACACAAAGGGACAGAAAAGAACTTTTCAAAAGGATTGAAATGAGGAAACCTGATGTGTAAATGGAAAGATTAGTGTGTGAATATCAGCATAACAGGTTGGAGTTAAAGGCAGAAGTTGAGGAAAGTGAAGAGGGCGGAGTAACCCTTTCCATTCCAAATTCTAGTGGGGATAGGCTTAAATATCCATTTAGGCCCTACCAAAATTTGAGGGAAAAGATGTAGAGGCCTCCTTCATGACATTTGAGAAAATAACAACTCAAATGGTGTGGCCGAAGGAAAAGTGGGCATGCAAAGTAAAGTCACCTGGCAGGTGTAGGAAGCTTATGCTTCCATGTCAGAAGTGGTGTATAAAGTTTATGACGAGGTAAAAAAGGTTATTCTGGGTGCATATGAATTAGTTCCAGAGGAATATAGGCAAAAGATTCAGAATCTAAGGAAACAGCAGGACAGACATATGTTGAATTTGAATGGGTTAAGCAGAACATGTTTAATCGGTGGGTACGATCTTGTGGAGGAATTTAAGAATTCACTTCCTTCTGTAAGAACCCATGTTGAACACCGAAGGGTAAAGACTGCTCGACAAGCAGCAATAGTGGGTGCCGGTGATGAACTGATCCATAAATTTGAACATCCTTCTAATTTTGAAAAGGATAGGAAGTGGGAGAGTGAAAGGAATGTGGGTAGCCAAGGTAGGGAACGGATAGTTGGGAATGCTCCCAGATCTCCTCCTCAGACCAGGAAGGAAGGTACTTCGGGTGGGGGTGAGACTCAACAGCTGAGATGTCACCATTGCAATAAAGTGGGGCACATTAGTTCAGGGTGTTGGAAGTTGCAAGGAAAGCCCATGGGGCTTGTTGGGGTTCATAAGGAGGATTTTGAAAAGGGAATGAAAGTGGAGAATACTATAGGACCAGACTATCTCTAACTAGAATGAGGAGACCTGAGGTAAACACTGTTGTGGGAGTGGGTGTGGTGGATGAGGTAGATGGAAGCTATGGAGAAGGGGAATGGGAAGATTACCACATTTTCATCAAATAATGCAGCCAATTCTTTAACTATTTTAAGGGACACAGATGCTACACAAACCCTATTGCTGGAGAGGGATTTGGTTTCCCCTCCGTAGAGTTCAATTAAAAGCTAAGGTATTAGTGAATGGGATAAGTGGAGGCTATATACCCGTTCCATTGTATAAAGTACAATTGGAGTGTGATTTATTATCATGTCCAATGGTTGTCGGAGTAGTTAAGAAGTTATCAGTAGATGGAGTCGACTTAGTTTTGGGGAACGATTTGGCAGGAGTGAAGGTTGCAGATTCACCCATGATTACAGAGAGTCCGAGGGAAAAGAAGGAGACCGAACAGTTATAGGAACAATTTCCAGATATTTTTCTGTCTTGTGTGCTGACCAGGACAATGGCTAAACAAAGCTCACCACCGGAGGTGGAAGTTCCGCCACCATCGGATGGTAGAGAAGCTGAAACTCTCCTTGAGGATGAGGGTAATTCGGAGTAAGTGATTGGTGGGACTTTATTAATTGACGCCCAAGAGGCAGACCCGGAGCTACAGAGATTAGCACAGTCAGCTCTGCCAGAGGTTGAGGCTGAGGGGGTTCCAGAGTTCTATTACGCTAAGAACAAAGTTCTGATGAGAAAGTGGAGACATCCCTCCCTCAACATCAGCGAAACTAAAGAGCTGGTCATTGACCATTCAGGAAGCAAAGTATCACACACACCCCTGTCTGCATCAATGGTGCCGAGGTGGAGATGAGTGACAGCTTAAATTCCTAGGGGTACACATCACCAAAAATCTGTCCTGGTCCACCCACGTCGACGCTACCACCAAGAAAGCACAACAGCGCCTATACTTCCTCTGGAAACTAAGGAAATTCGGCATGTCCACATTAAACTCTTACCAACTTTTACAGATGCACCATAGAAAGCATCCTATCGGGCTGCATCACAGCCTGGTATGGCAACTGCTCGGCCCAGGACCGCAAGAAACTTCAGAGAGTCGTGAACACAGCCCAGTCCATCACACAAACCACCTCCCATCCATTGACTCTGTCGACACCTCCCGTTGCCCTGGGAAAGCGGGCAGATTAATCAAAGACCCCTCCCACCCGGCTTACTCACTCTTCCATCTTCTTCCATCGGGCAGGAGATACAAAAGTCTGAGAACACGCACGAACAGATTCAAAAACAGCTTCTTCCCCGCTGTTACCAGACTCCTAAACGACGCTCTTATGGACTGCCCTCATTAACACTACACCCTGTATGCTTCATCCGATGCCTGTGTCTATGTATTTACATTGTGTATTTATGTGTGCCAGATGTTTTTCATGTACGGAATGATCTGTCTCAACTGTACGCGGAACAATACTTGTCACTGTCCCTCGGTATACACGACAATAAATGAAATCTAATCAACAATCCACTCCTCATAGAACTCTGGATGAGGAATGGACCCTTGATCATCAGATAGTGGTACCAACCAAATATCGTACGGTAAGTGGTTGGCACATGAGATACCAATGGCAGGACTTGTGAGGCATCAAGCATCAGTCAAGAGGCATCGCTCCTGGCCTGGACTGCACCAGGATGTGGTGCGGTTCTGTAGATCCTGTCATACCTGTCCGGTCATCGGTTCAGCCCATTTGGATTGAGTGACGGACATGAAATACAGGGGCCATTAAAACCGATGAAAGAGAAGCCTCTGAGCCAAAAAAGGGCAAATGCTCAGTGTTGGATGACGTGCCCACGTTTCTGGAAAGCAGCTTGTCAGGTAGCCCGAGGGTATTTTCGGGAGCGAGAATGGACATGTGGGAAGACAAACCTGCCAGGCTGGGAGCGAGAGGCGAGGTACTGGTATCATTGCCTTTGCAAGGCGAACCTCTGAAAGTGAAATTCAGCTGCCCCGAGTGTTAAGGGCCAGCGTTTAGAGAACTCCAAAGTGTATCATGAAGTTCACCTGACCCACAACTTTTAATAGTGGTTATGGGGAGTACACGGTCCTAATCTACAGGTGTGATGCAACAGAGATCCACAGGACTTTTAAATTAAAACAATGTTTATTAATGAAACCAGTTAACACTTTATAAACCCACAGTTAACATCTTAACAACTATCAATACCAATCCACCCCGCAGATAAAATATTCTGTAAGTAAACCTTAATCTTTCCTTATTAACATCCATAAGACAAAAGGCCCTTTTTAAGACAGAGATCAGGTTTAAATTCACAATTGAGAGCAGTCAGCACTTTGAAATCACCCAATTGATCTGGAGACAGTCTTTAGTTTGCAGAGAGAGATCCTTTTCCAGCTCCTTGCTTTGCCTGCAGCGATCCAGCTCCCAAAACAAAACTAAAACACATCCCGTAGCAAACAGCCGAAAACGAAAGTAAAGCAGACAGACAGCCCAGCTGCACCCACATAAACACCAATTTCTTAAAGGTACATCCACTACAGCTATTTTTTACAACCACCCATTTCTGAGGGAGTTTCTATACCTCGAGTAAGTCAAACACACCGGGAGGGGAACAATTGAGGGCTGCTGCCGAAGGGGGAGGCCGTCGAAGAGGGCAGCATGGTAGCACAAGCGATTAGCACTGTGGCTTCACAGCGCCAGGGTCCCAGGTTCGATTCCCCGTCGGGTCACTCTCCGTGCGGAGTCGGCACGTTCTCCCCGTGCCTGCGTGGGTTTCCTCCCACAGTCCAAAGACGTGCATTTAGGTGGATTGGACTCGCCAACATGGGTCCAATCGTGTCCGAAGGATTAGGCAGAGTTACAGGGATAGGCCGGGGTGGGGTGGGTGGCGGGGGAGGGGAGGGGAGGGGGGGGGGTGCATGGGGGAGGGGTTGCTCTTTCAGGGTGTCGGGACAGACGCGACGGGCCGAGCAGACTCCTGCAGCGCAGGGATTCTGCCGCCAGAGAGAGAGGGAGAGAGAGAGAGAAGGCATCACAACCACAGGGACCCCTGTTGTGGAACCCAGCGCCCGCTCACCTCCATGCTTGACCGTTTCCCGTCCAGCGCATGTTCTGACCCTCGAGACGTCACGCTGCTCCCCCAATGCAGGTGGAACTGCGCCACAGCATAATCAGCATGGAGCCCCCCGCCACTCAGCCACATGCTGGAGTTCACCGTCACCTTCACTGAAAGACAAAGGCAGCTCCAGTTCAAAATCCGGGCTGGCTCCTGGCAGCACAGCGGGCCCAGTCAGCCCGCACACGCCCTGGCGTTACCCAATCGAACACAGCCCAGCTGACTACCTCCACCAGACTGCCTCAAACTCCTTTGATTCCCGCCGCACTGTCAGAGGGTCAGTGCGAGGGAGCACCGCACTGTCAGAGGGTCAGTACTGAGGGAGTGACGCACTGTCAGAGGGTCAGTACTGAGGGAGAGCCGCACTGTCAGAGGGTCAGTACTGAGGGAGTGCCGCACTGTCAGAGGGTCAGTACTGAGGGAGTGCCGCACTGTCTGAGGGTCAGTACTGAGGGAGTGCTGCACTGTCAGAGGGTCAATACTGAGGGAGCGCCGCACTGTCAGAGGGTCAGTACTGAGGGAGTGCCGCACTGTCAGAGGGTCAGTACTGAGGGAGTGCCGCACTGTCAGAGGGTCAGTACTGAGGGAGTGCCGCACTGTCAGAGGGTCAGTACCGTTGGAGTGCCGTACTGTCAGAGGGTCAGTACTGAGGGAGGGCCGCACTGTCAGAGGGTCAGTGCTGAGGGAGCGCCGCACTGTCAGAGGGTCAGTACTGAGGGAGTGCCGCACTGTCAGAGGGTCAGTGCTGAGGGAGTGCTGCACTGTCAGAGGGTCAGTACTGAGGGAGTGCCGCACTGTCAGAGGGTCAGTACTGTGGGAGTGCCGCACTGTCAGAGGGTCAGTACTGAGGGAGCGCCGCACTGTCAGAGGGTCAGTACTGAGGGAGGGCCGCACTGTCAGAGGGTCAGTACTGTGGGAGTGCCGCACTGTCAGAGGGTCAGTACTGAGGGAGCGCCGCACTGTCAGAGGGTCAGTACTGAGGGAGTGCCGCCCTGTCAGAGGGTCAGTACTGAGCGAGTGCCGCACTGTCAGAGGGTCAGTGCGAGTGAGTGCAGCACTGTCAGTGGGTCAGTACTGAGGGAGCGCCGCACTGTCAGAGGGTCAGTACTGAGGGAGCGCCGCACTGTCAGAGGGTCAGTACTGAGGGAGGGCCGCACTGTCAGAGGGTCAGTACTGTGGGAGTGCCGCACTGTCAGAGGGTCAGTACTGAGGGAGCGCCGCACTGTCAGAGGGTCAGTACTGAGGGAGTGCCGCCCTGTCAGAGGGTCAGTACTGAGCTAGTGCCGCACTGTCAGAGGGTCAGTGCGAGGGAGTGCAGCACTGTCAGTGGGTCAGTACTGAGGGAGCGCCGCACTGTCAGAGGGTCAGTACTGAGGGAGTGCCGCACTGTCAGAGGGTCAGTACTGAGGGAGTGCCGCCCTGTCAGAGGGTCAGTACTGAGCTAGTGCCGCACTGTCAGAGGGTCAGTGCGAGTGAGTGCAGCACTGTCAGTGGGTCAGTACTGAGGGAGCGCCGCACTGTCAGAGGGTCAGTACTGAGGGAGCGCCGCACTGTCAGAGGGTCAGTACTGAGGGAGGGCCGCACTGTCAGAGGGTCAGTACTGTGGGAGTGCCGCACTGTCAGAGGGTCAGTACTGAGGGAGCGCCGCACTGTCAGAGGGTCAGTACTGAGGGAGTGCCGCCCTGTCAGAGGGTCAGTACTGAGCTAGTGCCGCACTGTCAGAGGGTCAGTGCGAGGGAGTGCAGCACTGTCAGTGGGTCAGTACTGAGGGAGCGCCGCACTGTCAGAGGGACAGTACTGAGGGAGTGCCGCACTGTCAGAGGGTCAGTACTGAGGGAGCGCCGCACTGACGGAGGGACAGTACTGAGGGAGTGCTGCACTGTCAGAGGGTCAGTACTGAGGGAGCACGGCACTGTCAGAGGGTCAGTACTGAGGGAGTGCCGCACAGTCAGAGGGTCAGTACTGAGGGAGCGCCGCACTGTCGGAGGGTCAGTACTGAGGGAGTGTCGCACTGTCAGAGGGTCAGTACTGAGGGAGCGCCGCACTGTCGGAGGGTCAGTGCTGAGGGAGCACCACACTGTCAGAGGGTCAGTACTGAGGGAGTGCCGCACTGTCAGAGGGTCAGTACTGTGGGAGTGCCGCACTGTCAGAGGGTCAGTGCTGAGTGAGTGCCGCACTGTCAGAGGTCAGTCCTGAGGTAGTGCTGCACTGTCAGAGGGTCAGTACTGTGGGAGTGCCGCACTGTAAGAGAGTCAGTACTGAGGGAGTGCCGCACTGTCGGAGGGTCAGGACTGAGGGAGTGCTGCACTGTCTGGCGGTCACAACTGAGGGAGTGCTGCACTGTCAGAGGGTCAGGACTGAGGGAGCACCGCATTGTCGGAGGGTCAGTACTGAGGGAGTGCTGCATTGTCAGAGGTTCAGTACTGAGAGAGTGCTGCACTGTCAGAGGGTCAGTACTGTGGGAGTGCCGCATTGTCAGAGGATCAGTGCTGAGGTAGTGCCGCATTGTCGGAGGGTCAGTACTGAGGGAGTGCCGCACAGTCAGAGCGTCAGTACTGAGGGAGCGCTGCACTGTCAGAGGGTCAGTACTGAGGGAGTGCCGCACTGTCAGAGGGTCAGTACTGAGGGAGTGCCACACTGTCAGAGGGTCAGTACTGAGGGAGTGCTGCACTGTCAGAAGGGTCAGTACTGAGGGAGAGCCGCACTGTCAGATGGTCAGTACTGAGGGAGTGCCGCACAGGAAGAGGATCAACACTGAGGGAGCGCCGCACTGTCAGGGTTAGTACTGAGGGAGTGCCGCACTGTCAGAGGGTCAGTACTGAGGGAGAGCCGCACTGTCAGAGGATCAACACTGAGGGAGCGCCGCACTGTCAGGGTCAGTACTGAGGGAGTGCCGCACTGTCAGAGGGTCAGTACTGAGGGAGCGCCGCACTGTCAGAGGGTCAGTACTGAGGGAGTGCCGCACAGGAAGAGGATCAACACTGAGGGAGCGCCGCACTGTCAGGGTTAGTACTGAGGGAGTGCCGCACTGTCAGAGGGTCAGTACTGAGGGAGAGCCGCACTGTCAGAGGATCAACACTGAGGGAGCGCCGCACTGTCAGGGTCAGTACTGAGGGAGTGCCGCACTGTCAGAGGGTCAGTACTGAGGGAGTGCTGCACTGTCAGAGGGTCAGTACTGAGGGAGTGCCGCACTGTCAGAGGGTCAGTACTGTGGGAGTGCCGCACTGTCAGAGGGTCAGTACTGAGGGAGCGCCGCACTGTCAGAGGGTCAGTACTGAGGGAGGGCCGCACTGTCAGAGGGTCAGTACTGTGGGAGTGCCGCACTGTCAGAGGGTCAGTACTGAGGGAGCGCCGCACTGTCAGAGGGTCAGTACTGAGGGAGTGCCGCACTGTCAGAGGGTCAGTGCGAGGGAGTGCAGCATTGTCAGAGGGTCAATACTGAGGGAGTGCTGCACTGTCAGTGGGTCAGTACTGAGGGAGCACCGCACTGTCAGAGGGTCAGTACTGAGGGAGTGCAGCACTGTCAGTGGGTCAGTACTGAGGGAGCACCGCACTGTCAGAGGGTCAGTGCTGAGGGAGTGCCTCACTGTCAGAGGGTCAGTACTGAGGGAGTGCAGCACTGTCAGTGGGTCAGTACTGAGGCAACGCCGCACTGTCAGAGGGTCAGTACTGAGGGAGTGCCGCACTGTCAGTGGGTCAGTACTGAGGGAGTGCCGCACTGTCAGAGGGTCAGTACTGTGGGAGTGCCGCACTGTCAGAGGGTCAGTGCTGAGTGAGTGCCGCACTGTCAGAGGGTCAGTACTGAGGGAGCGCCGCACTGTCAGAGGGTCAGTACTGAGGGAGTGCCGCACTGTCAGAGGGTCAGTACTGAGGGAGTTCCGCACTGTCAGAGGGTCAGTACTGTGGGAGTGCCGCACTGTCAGAGGGTCAGTGCTGAGTGAGTGCCGCACTGTCAGAGGTCAGTCCTGAGGTAGTGCTGCACTGTCAGAGGGTCAGTGCTGTGGGAGTACCGCACTGTAAGAGCGTCAGTACTGAGGGAGTGCCGCACTGTCGGAGGGTCAGGACTGAGGGAGTGCTGCACTGTCTGGCGGTCACAACTGAGGGAGTGCTGGACTGTCAGAGGGTCAGGACTGAGGGAGCACCGCATTGTCGGAGGGTCAGTACTGAGGGAGTGCTGCATTGTCAGAGGTTCAGTACTGAGAGAGTGCTGCACTGTCAGAGGGTCAGTACTGTGGGAGTGCCGCATTGTCAGAGGATCAGTGCTGAGGTAGTGCCGCATTGTCGGAGGGTCAGTACTGAGGGAGTGCCGCACAGTCAGAGCGTCAGTACTGACGGAATGCCGCACTGTCAGAGAGTCAGTACTGAGGGAGCGCCGCACTGTCAGAGGGTCAGTACTGAGGGAGAGCCCCACAGGCAGAGGGTCAGTACTGAGGGAGAACCGCACTGTCAGACGGTCAGTATTGAGGGAGTGCAGCACTGTCAGAGGGTCAGTAATGAGGGAGCGCAACACTGTCAGAGGGTCAGTACTGAGGGAGTGCCGCACTGTCAGAGGGTCAGTACTGAGGGAGTGCCGCACTGTCAGAGGGTCAGTACTGTTGGAGTGCCGTACTGTCAGAGGGTCAGTACTGAGGGAGGGCCGCACTGTCAGAGGGTCAGTACTGAGGGAGCGCCGCACTGTCAGAGGGTCAGTACTGAGGGAGTGCCGCACTGTCAGAGGGTCAGTGCTGAGGGAGTGCTGCACTGTCAGAGGGTCAGTACTGAGGGAGTGCCGCACTGTCAGAGGGTCAGTACTGTGGGAGTGCCGCACTGTCAGAGGGTCAGTACTGAGGGAGCGCCGCACTGTCAGAGGGTCAGTACTGAGGGAGGGCCGCACTGTCAGAGGGTCAGAACTGTGGGAGTGCCGCACTGTCAGAGGGTCAGTACTGAGGGAGCGCCGCACTGTCAGAGGGTCAGTACTGAGGGAGTACCGCCCTGTCAGAGGGTCAGTACTGAGCGAGTGCCGCACTGTCAGAGGGTCAGTGCGAGGGAGTGCAGCACTGTCAGTGGGTCAGTACTGAGGGAGCGCCGCACTGTCAGAGGGTCAGTACTGAGGGAGTGCCGCACTGTCAGAGGGTCAGTACTGAGGGAGCGCCGCACTGACGGAGGGACAGTGCTGAGGGAGTGCTGCACTGTCAGAGGGTCAGTACTGAGGGAGCGCCGCACTGTCAGAGGGTCAGTACTGAGGGAGTGCCGCACTGTCAGAGGGTCAGTACTGAGGGAGCGCCGCACTGACGGAGGGACAGTGCTGAGGGAGTGCTGCACTGTCAGAGGGTCAGTACTGAGAGAGTGCCGCACAGTCAGAGGGTGAGTACTGAGGGAGCGCCGCACTGTCGGAGGGTCAGTACTGAGGGAGTGTCGCACTGTCAGAGGGTCAGTACTGACGGAGCGCCACACTGTCGGAGGGTCAGTGCTGAGGGAGCACCACACTGTCAGAGGGTCAGTACTGAGGGAGTGCCGCACTGTCAGAGGGTCAGTACTGTGGGAGTGCCGCACTGTCAGAGGGTCAGTGCTGAGTGAGTGCCGCACTGTCAGACGTCAGTCCTGAGGTAGTGCTGCACTGTCAGAGGGTCAGTACTGTGGGAGTGCCGCACTGTAAGAGCGTCAGTACTGAGGGAGTGCCGCACTGTCGGAGGGTCAGGACTGAGGGAGTGCTGCACTGTCTGGCGGTCACAACTGAGGGAGTGCTGCACTGTCAGAGGGTCAGGACTGAGGGATCACCGCATTGTCGGAGGGTCAGTACTGAGGGAGTGCTGCATTGTCAGAGGTTCAGTACTGAGAGAGTGCTGCACTGTCAGAGGGTCAGTACTGTGGGAGAGCCGCATTGTCAGAGGATCAGTGCTGAGGTAGTGCCGCATTGTCGGAGGGTCAGTACTGAGGGAGCGCCGCACAGTCAGAGCGTCAGTACTGAGGGAGCGCTGCACTGTCAGAGGGTCAGTACTGAGGGAGTGCCGCACTGTCAGAGGGTCAGTACTGAGGGAGTGCCACACTGTCAGAGGGTCAGTACTGAGGGAGTGCTGCACTGTCAGAAGGGTCAGTACTGAGGGAGAGCCGCACTGTCAGATGGTCAGTACTGAGGGAGTGCCGCACAGGAAGAGGATCAACACTGAGGGAGCTCCGCACTGTCAGGGTTAGTACTGAGGGAGTGCCGCACTGTCAGAGGGTCAGTACTGAGGGAGAGCCGCACTGTCAGAGGATCAACACTGAGGGAGCGCCGCACTGTCAGGGTCAGTACTGAGGGAGTGCCGCACTGTCAGAGGGTCAGTACTGAGGGAGCGCCGCACTGTCAGAGGGTCAGTACTGAGGGAGTGCCGCACTGTCTGAGGGTCAGTACTGAGGGAGTGCCGCACAGGAAGAGGGTCAGTACTGAGGGAGAACCGCACTGTCAGAGGGTCAGTACTGAGGGAACACGGCACTGTCAGAGGGTGAATACTGAGGGAGAGCCGCACTGTCAAAGGGTCAATACTGAGGGAGCACCGCACTGTCAGAGGGTCAATACTGAGGGAGCACCGCACTGTCAGAGGCTCAGTACTGAGGGAGTGCCGCACTGTCAGAGGGTCAGTACTGTGGGAGTGCCGTACTTTCAGAGGGTCAGTACTGAGGGAGGGCCGCACTGTCAGAGGGTCAGTACTGAGGGAGCGCCGCACTGTCAGAGGGTCAGTACTGAGGGAGTGCCGCACTGTCAGAGGGTCAGTGCTGAGGGAGTGCTGCACTGTCAGAGGGTCAGTACTGAGGGAGTGCCGCACTGTCAGAGGGTCAGTACTGTGGGAGTGCCGCACTGTCAGAGGGTCAGTACTGAGGGAGCGCCGCACTGTCAGAGGGTCAGTACTGAGGGAGGGCCGCACTGTCAGAGGGTCAGTACTGTGGGAGTGCCGCACTGTCAGAGGGTCAGTACTGAGGGAGCGCCGCACTGTCAGAGGGTCAGTACTGAGGGAGTGCCGCCCTGTCAGAGGGTCAGTACTGAGCGAGTGCCGCACTGTCAGAGGGTCAGTGCGAGGGAGTGCAGCACTGTCAGTGGGTCAGTACTGAGGGAGCGCCGCACTGTCAGAGGGTCAGTACTGAGGGAGCGCCGCACTGACGGAGTGACAGTGCTGAGGGAGTGCTGCACTGTCAGAGGGTCAGTACTGAGGGAGCGCCGCACTGTCAGAGGGTCAGTACTGAGGGAGTGCCGCACTGTCAGAGGGTCAGTACTGAGGGAGCGCCGCACTGACGGAGGGACAGTGCTGAGGGAGTGCTGCACTGTCAGAGGGTCAGTACTGAGAGAGTGCCGCACAGTCAGAGGGTGAGTACTGAGGGAGCGCCGCACTGTCGGAGGGTCAGTACTGAGGGAGTGTCGCACTGTCAGAGGGTCAGTACTGACGGAGCGCCACACTGTCGGAGGGTCAGTGCTGAGGGAGCACCACACTGTCAGAGGGTCAGTACTGAGGGAGTGCCGCACTGTCAGAGGGTCAGTACTGTGGGAGTGCCGCACTGTCAGAGGGTCAGTGCTGAGTGAGTGCCGCACTGTCAGACGTCAGTCCTGAGGTAGTGCTGCACTGTCAGAGGGTCAGTACTGTGGGAGTGCCGCACTGTAAGAGCGTCAGTACTGAGGGAGTGCCGCACTGTCGGAGGGTCAGGACTGAGGGAGTGCTGCACTGTCTGGCGGTCACAACTGAGGGAGTGCTGCACTGTCAGAGGGTCAGGACTGAGGGATCACCGCATTGTCGGAGGGTCAGTACTGAGGGAGTGCTGCATTGTCAGAGGTTCAGTACTGAGAGAGTGCTGCACTGTCAGAGGGTCAGTACTGTGGGAGAGCCGCATTGTCAGAGGATCAGTGCTGAGGTAGTGCCGCATTGTCGGAGGGTCAGTACTGAGGGAGCGCCGCACAGTCAGAGCGTCAGTACTGAGGGAGCGCTGCACTGTCAGAGGGTCAGTACTGAGGGAGTGCCGCACTGTCAGAGGGTCAGTACTGAGGGAGTGCCACACTGTCAGAGGGTCAGTACTGAGGGAGTGCTGCACTGTCAGAAGGGTCAGTACTGAGGGAGAGCCGCACTGTCAGATGGTCAGTACTGAGGGAGTGCCGCACAGGAAGAGGATCAACACTGAGGGAGCTCCGCACTGTCAGGGTTAGTACTGAGGGAGTGCCGCACTGTCAGAGGGTCAGTACTGAGGGAGAGCCGCACTGTCAGAGGATCAACACTGAGGGAGCGCCGCACTGTCAGGGTCAGTACTGAGGGAGTGCCGCACTGTCAGAGGGTCAGTACTGAGGGAGCGCCGCACTGTCAGAGGGTCAGTACTGAGGGAGTGCCGCACTGTCAGAGGGTCAGTACTGAGGGAGTGCCGCACAGGAAGAGGGTCAGTACTGAGGGAGAACCGCACTGTCAGAGGGTCAGTACTGAGGGAACACGGCACTGTCAGAGGGTGAATACTGAGGGAGAGCCGCACTGTCAAAGGGTCAATACTGAGGGAGCACCGCACTGTCAGAGGGTCAATACTGAGGGAGCACCGCACTGTCAGAGGCTCAGTACTGAGGGAGTGCCGCACTGTCAGAGGGTCAGTACTGTGGGAGTGCCGTACTTTCAGAGGGTCAGTACTGAGGGAGGGCCGCACTGTCAGAGGGTCAGTACTGAGGGAGCGCCGCACTGTCAGAGGGTCAGTACTGAGGGAGTGCCGCACTGTCAGAGGGTCAGTGCTGAGGGAGTGCTGCACTGTCAGAGGGTCAGTACTGAGGGAGTGCCGCACTGTCAGAGGGTCAGTACTGTGGGAGTGCCGCACTGTCAGAGGGTCAGTACTGAGGGAGCGCCGCACTGTCAGAGGGTCAGTACTGAGGGAGGGCCGCACTGTCAGAGGGTCAGTACTGTGGGAGTGCCGCACTGTCAGAGGGTCAGTACTGAGGGAGCGCCGCACTGTCAGAGGGTCAGTACTGAGGGAGTGCCGCCCTGTCAGAGGGTCAGTACTGAGCGAGTGCCGCACTGTCAGAGGGTCAGTGCGAGGGAGTGCAGCACTGTCAGTGGGTCAGTACTGAGGGAGCGCCGCACTGTCAGAGGGTCAGTACTGAGGGAGCGCCGCACTGTCAGAGGGTCAGTACTGAGGGAGGGCCGCACTGTCAGAGGGTCAGTACTGTGGGAGTGCCGCACTGTCAGAGGGTCAGTACTGAGGGAGCGCCGCACTGTCAGAGGGTCAGTACTGAGGGAGTGCCGCCCTGTCAGAGGGTCAGTACTGAGCTAGTGCCGCACTGTCAGAGGGTCAGTGCGAGGGAGTGCAGCACTGTCAGTGGGTCAGTACTGAGGGAGCGCCGCACTGTCAGAGGGTCAGTACTGAGGGAGTGCCGCAATGTCAGAGGGTCAGTACTGAGGGAGCGCCGCACTGACGGAGGGACAGTACTGAGGGAGTGCTGCACTGTCAGAGGGTCAGTACTGAGGGAGCACGGCACTGTCAAAGGTCAGTACTGAGGGAGTGCCGCACAGTCAGAGGGTCAGTACTGAGGGAGCGCCGCACTGTCGGAGGGTCAGTACTGAGGGAGTGTCGCACTGTCAGAGGGTCAGTACTGAGGGAGCGCCGCACTGTCGGAGGGTCAGTGCTGAGGGAGCACCACACTGTCAGAGGGTCAGTACTGAGGGAGTGCCGCACTGTCAGAGGGTCAGTACTGTGGGAGTGCCGCACTGTCAGAGGGTCAGTGCTGAGTGAGTGCCGCACTGTCAGAGGTCAGTCCTGAGGTAGTGCTGCACTGTCAGAGGGTCAGTACTGTGGGAGTGCCGCACTGTAAGAGAGTCAGTACTGAGGGAGTGCCGCACTGTCGGAGGGTCAGGACTGAGGGAGTGCTGCACTGTCTGGCGGTCACAACTGAGGGAGTGCTGCACTGTCAGAGGGTCAGGACTGAGGGAGCACCGCATTGTCGGAGGGTCAGTACTGAGGGAGTGCTGCATTGTCAGAGGTTCAGTACTGAGAGAGTGCTGCACTGTCAGAGGGTCAGTACTGTGGGAGTGCCGCATTGTCAGAGGATCAGTGCTGAGGTAGTGCCGCATTGTCGGAGGGTCAGTACTGAGGGAGTGCCGCACAGTCAGAGCGTCAGTACTGAGGGAGCGCTGCACTGTCAGAGGGTCAGTACTGAGGGAGTGCCGCACTGTCAGAGGGTCAGTACTGAGGGAGTGCCACACTGTCAGAGGGTCAGTACTGAGGGAGTGCTGCACTGTCAGAAGGGTCAGTACTGAGGGAGAGCCGCACTGTCAGATGGTCAGTACTGAGGGAGTGCCGCACAGGAAGAGGATCAACACTGAGGGTGCGCAGCACTGTCAGGGTTAGTACTGAGGGAGTGCCGCACTGTCAGAGGGTCAGTACTGAGGGAGAGCCGCACTGTCAGAGGATCAACACTGAGGGAGCGCCGCACTGTCAGGGTCAGTACTGAGGGAGTGCCGCACTGTCAGAGGGTCAGTACTGAGGGAGCGCCGCACTGTCAGAGGGTCAGTACTGAGGGAGTGCCGCACTGTCAGAGGGTCAGTACTGAGGGAGTGCCGCACTGTCAGAGGGTCAGTACTGTGGGAGTGCCGCACTGTCAGAGGGTCAGTACTGAGGGAGCGCCGCACTGTCAGAGGGTCAGTACTGAGGGAGGGCCGCACTGTCAGAGGGTCAGTACTGTGGGAGTGCCGCACTGTCAGAGGGTCAGTACTGAGGGAGCGCCGCACTGTCAGAGGGTCAGTACTGAGGGAGTGCCGCACTGTCAGAGGGTCAGTGCGAGGGAGTGCAGCATTGTCAGAGGGTCAGTACTGAGGGAGTGCTGCACTGTCAGTGGGTCAGTACTGAGGGAGCACCGCACTGTCAGAGGGTCAGTACTGAGGGAGTGCAGCATTGTCAGTGGGTCAGTACTGAGGGAGCACCGCACTGTCAGAGGGTCAGTGCTGAGGGAGTGCCTCACTGTCAGAGGGTCAGTACTGAGGGAGTGCAGCACTGTCAGTGGGTCAGTACTGAGGCAACGCCGCACTGTCAGAGGGTCAGTACTGAGGGAGTGCCGCACTGTCAGAGGGTCAGTACTGAGGGAGTGCCGCACTGTCAGAGGGTCAGTACTGTGGGAGTGCCGCACTGTCAGAGGGTCAGTGCTGAGTGAGTGCCGCACTGTCAGAGGGTCAGTACTGAGGGAGCGCCGCACTGTCAGAGGGTCAGTACTGAGGGAGTGCCGCACTGTCAGAGGGTCAGTACTGAGGGAGTGCCGCACTGTCAGAGGGTCAGTACTGTGGGAGTGCCGCACTGTCAGAGGGTCAGTGCTGAGTGAGTGCCGCACTGTCAGAGGTCAGTCCTGAGGTAGTGCTGCACTGTCAGAGGGTCAGTACTGTGGGAGTGCCGCACTGTAAGAGCGTCAGTACTGAGGGAGTGCCGCACTGTCGGAGGGTCAGGACTGAGGGAGTGCTGCACTGTCTGGCGGTCACAACTGAGGGAGTGCTGGACTGTCAGAGGGTCAGGACTGAGGGAGCACCGCATTGTCGGAGGGTCAGTACTGAGGGAGTGCTGCATTGTCAGAGGTTCAGAACTGAGAGAGTGCTGCACTGTCAGAGGGTCAGTACTGTGGGAGTGCCGCATTGTCAGAGGATCAGTGCTGAGGTAGTGCCGCATTGTCGGAGGGTCAGTACTGAGGGAGTGCCGCACAGTCAGAGCGTCAGTACTGACGGAATGCCGCACTGTCAGAGAGTCAGTACTGAGGGAGCGCCGCACTGTCAGAGGGTCAGTACTGAGTGAGAGCCCCACAGGCAGAGGGTCAGTACTGAGGGAGAACCGCACTGTCAGACGGTCAGTATTGAGGGAGTGCAGCACTGTCAGAGGGTCAGTAATGAGGGAGCGCAACACTGTCAGAGGGTCAGTACTGAGGGAGCGCCGCACTGTCAGAGGGTCAGTACTGAGGTAGTGCCGCACTGTCAGAGGGTCAGTACTGAGGGAGTGTCGCACTGTCAGAGGGTCAGTACTGAGGGAGTGCCGCACAGGCAGAGGGTCAGTACTGAGGTAGTGCCGCACTGTCAGAGGGTCAGTACTGAGGGAGTGTCGCACTGTCAGAGGGTCAGTACTGAGGGAGAACCGCACTGTCAGAGGGTCAGTACTGAGGGAGTGCCGCACAGGCAGAGGGTCAGTGCTGAGTGAGTGCCGCACTGTCAGAGGGTCAGTACTGAGGGAGCGCCGCACAGTCAGAGTGTCAGTGCTGAGGGAGAATCGCACTGTCAGAGGGTCAGTACTGAGGGAGTGCCTCACTGTCAGAGGGTCAGTACTGTGGTAGTGCCGCACTGGCAGAGGGTCAGTACTGAGGGAGTGCCGCACTGTCAGAGGGTCAGTACTGAGTGAGTGCAGCACTGTCAGAGGGTCAGTAATGAGGGAGCGCAACACTGTCAGAGGGTCAGTACTGAGGGAGCGCCGCACTGTCAGAGGGTCAGTACTGAGGTAGTGCCGCACTGTCAGAGGGTCAGTACTGAGGGAGTGTCGCACTGTCAGAGGGTCAGTACTGAGGGAGTGCCGCACAGGCAGAGAGTCAGTACTGAGGGAATGCCTCACTCTCAGAGGGTCAGTGCTGAGTGAGTGCCGCACTGTCAGAGGGTCAGTACTGAGGTAGTGCCGCACTGTCAGAGGGTCAGTACTGAGGGAGCTCCGCACTGTCAGAGGGTCAGTACTGAGGGAGCTCCGCACTGTCAGAGGGTCAGTACTGAGGGAGTGCCGCACTGTCAGAGGGTCAGTACTGAGGGAGTGTCGCACTGTCAGAGGGTCAGTACTGAGGGAGTGCCGCACAGGCAGAGGGTCAGTACTGAGGGAGAACCGCACTGTCAGAGGGTCAGTACTGACGGAATGCCGCATTGTCAGAGGGTCAGTACTGAGGGAGTGCCGCACTGTCAGAGGGTCAGTACTGAGGGAGTGTCGCACTGTCAGAGGGTCAGTACTGAGGGAGTGCCGCACAGGCAGAGGGTCAGTACTGAGGGAGAACCGCACTGTCAGAGGGTCAGTTCTGACGGAATGCCGCATTGTCAGAGGGTCAGTACTGAGGGAGTGCCGCACTGTCGGAGGGTCAATACTGAGGGAGCGCCGCACTGTCAGAGGGTCAGTACTGAGGGAGTGCCGCACTGTCAGAGGGTCAGTACTGAGGGAGTGCCGCACTGTCAGAGTGTCAGTGCTGAGGGAGAATCGCACTGTCAGAGGGTCAGTACTGAGGGAGTGCCTCACTGTCAGAGGGTCAGTACTGTGGTAGTGCCGCACTGGCAGAGGGTCAGTACTGAGGGAGTGCAGCACTGTCAGAGGGTCAGTAATGAGGGAGCGCAACACTGTCAGAGGGTCAGTACTGAGGGAGCGCCGCACTGTCAGAGGGTCAGTACTGAGGTAGTGCCGCACTGTCAGAGGCTCAGTACTGTGGGAATGCCGCACTGTCAGAGGGTCAGTGCTGAGGGAGCGCCGCACTGTCAGAGGGTCAGTAATGAGGGAGCGCAACACTGTCAGAGGGTCAGTACTGAGGGAGCGCCGCACTGTCAGAGGGTCAGTACTGAGGTAGTGCCGCACTGTCAGAGTGTCAGTGCTGAGGGAGCGCCGCACTGTCAGAGGGTCAGTAATGAGGGAGCGCAACACTGTCAGAGGGTCAGTACTGAGGGAGTGCCGCACTGTCGGAGGGTCAGTACTGAGGGAGTGCTGCACTGTCAGAGGGTCAGTAATGAGGGAGCGCAACACTGTCAGAGGGTCAGTACTGAGGGAGCGCCGCACTGTCAGAGGGTCAGTACTGAGGCAGTGCCGCACAGTCAGAGTGTCAGTGCTGAGGGAGAATCGCACTGTCAGAGGGTCAGTACTGAGGGAGTGCCTCACTGTCAGAGGGTCAGTACTGTGGTAGTGCCGCACTGGCAGAGGGTCAGTACTGAGGGAGTGCAGCACTGTCAGAGGGTCAGTACTGAGGGAGCTCCGCACTGTCAGAGGGTCAGTAATGAGGGAGCGCAACACTGTCAGAGGGTCAGTACTGAGGGAGCTCCGCACAATCAGAGGGTCAGAACTGAGGTAGTGCCGCACTGTCAGAGGCTCAGTACTGTGGGAATGCCGCACTGTCAGAGGGTCAGTACTGAGGGAGCTCCGCACTGTCAGAGGGTCAGTACTGAGGGAGTGCCGCACGGTGAGAGGGTCAGTACTGAGGGAGTGTCGCACTGTCAGAGGGTCAGTACTGAGGGAGTGCCGCACAGGCAGAGGGTCAGTACTGAGGGAGAACCGCACTGTCAGAGGGTCAGTGCTGAGGGAGTTCTGCGCTGTCAGAGGGTCAGTACTGAGGGAGTGCCGCACTGTCGGAGGGTCAGTACTGAGGGAGTGCTGCACTGTCAGAGGGTCAGTACTGAGGGAGTGCCGCACTGTCAGAGGGTCAGTACTGAGGGAGCGCCGCATTGTCTGAGGGTCAGTACTGAGGGAGTGCCGCACTCTCAGAGGTTCAGTACTGTGGGAGTGCTGCACTGTCAGAGGGTCAGTACTGTGGGAGTGCTGCACTGTCAGAGGGTCGGTACTGAGGGAGCGCCGCACTGTCAGAGGGTCAGTACTGAGGGAGAGCCCCACAGGCAGAGGGTCAGTACTGAGGGAGAACCGCACTGTCAGACGGTCAGTATTGAGGGAGTGCAGCACTGTCAGAGGGTCAGTAATGAGGGAGCGCAACACTGTCAGAGGGTCAGTACTGAGGGAGCGCCGCACTGTCAGAGGGTCAGTACTGAGGTAGTGCCGCACTGTCAGAGGGTCAGTACTGAGGGAGTGTCGCACTGTCAGAGGGTCAGTACTGAGGGAGTGCCGCACAGGCAGAGGGTCAGTACTGAGGTAGTGCCGCACTGTCAGAGGGTCAGTACTGAGGGAGTGTCGCACTGTCAGAGGGTCAGTACTGAGGGAGAACCGCACTGTCAGAGGGTCAGTACTGAGGGAGTGCCGCACAGGCAGAGGGTCAGTGCTGAGTGAGTGCCGCACTGTCAGAGGGTCAGTACTGAGGGAGCGCCGCACAGTCAGAGTGTCAGTGCTGAGGGAGAATCGCACTGTCAGAGGGTCAGTACTGAGGGAGTGCCTCACTGTCAGAGGGTCAGTACTGTGGTAGTGCCGCACTGGCAGAGGGTCAGTACTGAGGGAGTGCCGCACTGTCAGAGGGTCAGTACTGAGTGAGTGCAGCACTTTCAGAGGGTCAGTAATGAGGGAGCGCAACACTGTCAGAGGGTCAGTACTGAGGGAGCGCCGCACTGTCAGAGGGTCAGTACTGAGGTAGTGCCGCACTGTCAGAGGGTCAGTACTGAGGGAGTGTCGCACTGTCAGAGGGTCAGTACTGAGGGAGTGCCGCACAGGCAGAGAGTCAGTACTGAGGGAATGCCTCACTCTCAGAGGGTCAGTGCTGAGTGAGTGCCGCACTGTCAGAGGGTCAGTACTGAGGTAGTGCCGCACTGTCAGAGGGTCAGTACTGAGGGAGCTCCGCACTGTCAGAGGGTCAGTACTGAGGGAGTGCCGCACTGTCAGAGGGTCAGTACTGAGGGAGCGTCGCACTGTCAGAGGGTCAGTACTGAGGGAGTGCCGCACAGGCAGAGGGTCAGTACTGAGGGAATGCCTCACTCTCAGAGGGTCAGTGCTGAGTGAGTGCCGCACTGTCAGAGGGTCAGTACTGAGGGAGTGCCTCACTGTCAGAGGGTCAGTACTGTGGTAGTGCCGCACTGGCAGAGGGTCAGTACTGAGGGAGTGCAGCACTGTCAGAGGGTCAGTAATGAGGGAGCGCAACACTGTCAGAGGGTCAGTACTGAGGGAGCGCCGCACTGTCAGAGGCTCAGTACTGTGGGAATGCCGCACTGTCAGAGGGTCAGTACTGAGGGAGCTCCGCACTGTCAGAGGGTCAGTACTGAGGGAGTGCCGCACTGTCAGAGGGTCAGTACTGAGGGAGTGTCGCACTGTCAGAGGGTCAGTACTGAGGGAGTGCCGCACAGGCAGAGGGTCAGTACTGAGGGAGAACCGCACTGTCAGAGGGTCAGTACTGACGGAATGCCGCATTGTCAGAGGGTCAGTACTGAGGGAGTGCCGCACTGTCAGAGGGTCAGTACTGAGGGAGTGTCGCACTGTCAGAGGGTCAGTACTGAGGGAGTGCAGCACAGGCAGAGGTTCAGTACTGAGGGAGAACCGCACTGTCAGAGGGTCAGTTCTGACGGAATGCCGCATTGTCAGAGGGTCAGTACTGAGGGAGTGCCGCACTGTCGGAGGTTCAATACTGAGGGAGCGCCGCACTGTCAGAGGGTCAGTACTGAGGGAGTGCCGCACTGTCAGAGGGTCAGTACTGAGGGAGTGCCGCACTGTCAGAGTGTCAGTGCTGAGGGAGAATCGCACTGTCAGAGGGTCAGTACTGAGGGAAAGCCTCACTGTCAGAGGGTCAGTACTGTGGTAGTGCCGCACTGGCAGAGGGTCAGTACTGAGGGAGTGCAGCACTGTCAGAGGGTCAGTAATGAGGGAGCGCAACACTGTCAGAGGGTCAGTACTGAGGGAGCGCCGCACTGTCAGAGGGTCAGTACTGAGGTAGTGCCGCACTGTCAGAGGCTCAGTACTGTGGGAATGCCGCACTGTCAGAGGGTCAGTGCTGAGGGAGCGCCGCACTGTCAGAGGGTCAGTAATGAGGGAGCGCAACACTGTCAGAGGGTCAGTACTGAGGGAGCGCCGCACTGTCAGAGGGTCAGTACTGAGGTAGTGCCGCACTGTCAGAGGCTCAGTACTGAGGGAGTGCTGCACTGTCAGAGGGTCAGTAATGAGGGAGCGCAACACTGTCAGAGGGTCAGTACTGAGGGAGCGCCGCACTGTCAGAGGGTCAGTACTGAGGCAGTGCCGCACAGTCAGAGTGTCAGTGCTGAGGGAGAATCGCACTGTCAGAGGGTCAGTACTGAGGGAGTGCCTCACTGTCAGAGGGTCAGTACTGTGGTAGTGCCGCACTGGCAGAGGGTCAGTACTGAGGGAGTGCAGCACTGTCAGAGGGTCAGTACTGAGGGAGCTCCGCACTGTCAGAGGGTCAGTAATGAGGGAGCGCAACACTGTCAGAGGGTCAGTACTGAGGGAGCTCCGCACAATCAGAGGGTCAGAACTGAGGTAGTGCCGCACTGTCAGAGGCTCAGTACTGTGGGAATGCCGCACTGTCAGAGGGTCAGTACTGAGGGAGCTCCGCACTGTCAGAGGGTCAGTACTGAGGGAGTGCCGCACGGTGAGAGGGTCAGTACTGAGGGAGTGTCGCACTGTCAGAGGGTCAGTACTGAGGGAGTGCCGCACAGGCAGAGGGTCAGTACTGAGGGAGAACCGCACTGTCAGAGGGTCAGTGCTGAGGGAGTGCTGCGCTGTCAGAGGGTCAGTACTGAGGGAGTGCCGCACTGTCGGAGGGTCACTACTGAGGGAGTGCTGCACTGTCAGAGGGTCAGTACTGAGGGAGTGCCGCACTGTCAGAGGGTCAGTACTGAGGGAGCGCCGCATTGTCTGAGGGTCAGTACTGAGGGAGTGCCGCACTCTCAGAGGTTCAGTACTGTGGGAGTGCTGCACTGTCAGAGGGTCAGTACTGTGGGAGTGCTGCACTGTCAGACGGTCAGTACTGAGGGAGTGCTGCACTGTCAGAGGGTCAGTACTGAGGGAGTGCCGCATTGTCAGAGGATCAGTGCTGAGGGAGCGCCGCACTGTCAGAGGGTCAGTACTGAGGGACTGCTGCACTGTCAGAGGGTCAGTACTGAGGGAGTGCTGCACTGTCAGAGCGTCAGTGCTGAGGGAGTGCCGCACTGTCAGAGGGTCAGTACTGAGGGAATGCCTCACTGTCAGAGGATCAACACTTCTGGAGCGCCGCACTGTCAGAGGGTCAGTACTGAGGTAATGCCTCACTGTCAGAGGGTCAGTGCTGAGTGAGTGCCGCACTGTCAGAGAATCAGTACTGAGGGAGCGCCGCACTGTCAGAGGCACAGTACTGAGGGAGTGCCGCACTGTAAGAGCGTCAGTACTGAGGGAGTGCCGCAATGTCGGAGGGTCAGGACTGAGGGAGTGCTGCACTGTCTGGCGGTCACAACTGAGGGAGTGCTGCACTGTCAGAGGGTCAGGACTGAGGGAGCACCGCATTGTCGGAGGGTCAGTACTGAGGGAGTGCTGCATTGTCAGAGGTTCAGTACTGAGAGAGTGCTGCACTGTCAGAGGTTCAGTACTGTGGGAGTGCCGCATTGTCAGAGGATCAGTGCTGAGGTAGTGCCGCATTGTCGGAGGGTCAGTACTGAGGGAGTGCCGCACAGTCAGAGCGTCAGTACTGAGGGAGCGCTGCACTGTCAGGGGGTCAGTACTGAGGGAGTGCCGCACTGTCAGAGGATCAGTACTGAGGGAGTGCCACACTGTCAGAGGGTCAGTACTGAGGGAGTGCCGCACCGTCAGAGGGTCAGTACTGAGGGAGCGCTGCACTGTCAGAGGGTCAGTACTGAGGGAGTGCCGCACTGTCAGAGGGTCAGTACTGAGGGAGCGCCGCACTGTCAGAGGGTCAGTACTGAGGGAGTGCCGCACTGTCAGAGAGTCAGTACTGACGGAATGCCGCACTGTCAGTGGGTCAGTACTGAGGGAGAGCCCCACAGGCAGAGGGTCAGTACTGAGGGAGAACCGCACTGTCAGACGGTCAGTACTGAGGGAGCACCGCACTGTCAGAGGGGGAATACTGAGGGAGAACCGCACTCTCAGAGGGTCAGTGCTGAGTGAGTGCCGCACTGTCAGAGGGTCAGTACTGAGGGAGCGCCGCACTGTCAGAGGGTCAGTACTGAGGCAGTGCCGCACAGTCAGAGTGTCAGTGCTGAGGGAGAATCGCACTGTCAGAGGGTCAGTACTGAGGGAGTGCCGCACTGGCAGAGGGTCAGTACTGTGGTAGTGCCGCACTGGCAGAGGGTCAGTACTGAGGGAGTGCAGCACTGTCAGAGGGTCAGTAATGAGGGAGCGCAACACTGTCAGAGGGTCAGTACTGAGGGAGCGCCGCACTGTCAGAGGGCCAGTACTGAGGGAGTGCCGCACTGTCAGAGGCTCAGTACTGAGGGAGTGCTGCACTGTCAGAGGGTCAGTAATGAGGGAGCGCAACACTGTCAGAGGGTCAGTACTGAGGGAGCGCCGCACTGTCAGAGGGTCAGTACTGAGGGAGTGCCGCACTGTCAGAGGCTCAGTACTGAGGGAGTGCTGCACTGTCAGAGGGTCAGTACTGAGGGAGCTCCGCACTGTCGGAGGGTCAGTACTGAGGGAGTGCCGCACTGTCAGAGGGTCAGTACTGAGGGAGTGCTGCACTGTCAGAGGGTCAGTACTGAGGGAGTGCCGCACTGTCAGAGGGTCAGTACTGAGGGAGTGCCGCACTGTCAGAGGGTCAGTACTGACGGAATGCCGCATTGTCAGAGGGTCCGTACTGAGGGAGTGCCGCACTGTCAGAGGGTCAGTTCTGAGGGAGAACTGCACTGTCAGAGGGTCCGTACTGAGGGAGTGCCGCACTGTCAGAGGGTCAGTGCTGAGGGAGAACCGCAAAGTCAGACGGTCAGTATTGAGGGAGCACCGCACTGTCAGAGAGGGAATACTGAGGGTGTGCCGCACTGTCAGAGGGTCAGTACTGAGGGAGTGCCGCACTGTCAGAGGGTCAGTACTGAGGGTGTGCCGCACTGTCAGAGGGTCAGTACTGAGGGAGCGCCGCACTGTCAGAGGGTCAGTACTGAGTGAGTGCCGCACTGTCAGAGGGTCAGTACTGAGGGAGAGCTGCACTGTCAGAGGGTCAGTACTGAGGGAAAGCCTCACTCTCAGAGGGTCAGTGCTGAGTGAGTGCCGCACTGTCAGAGGGTCAGTACTGAGGGAGAGCTGCACTGTCAGAGGGTCAGTACTGAGGGAATGCCGCACTGTCAGAGGGTCAGTACTGAGGGAGCGCCGCACTGTCAGAGGGTCAGTACTGAGGCAGTGCCGCACAGTCAGAGTGTCAGTGCTGAGGGAGAATCGCACTGTCAGAGGGTCAGTAGTGAGGGAGTGCCTCACTGTCAGAGGGTCAGTACTGTGGTAGTGCCGCACTGGCAGAGGGTCAGTACTGAGGGAGTGCAGCACTGTCAGAGGGTCAGTAATGAGGGAGCGCAACACTGTCAGAGGGTCAGTACTGAGGGAGCGCCGCACTGTCAGAGGGTCAGTACTGAGGTAGTGCCGCACTGTCAGAGGTTCAGTACTGTGGGAATGCCGCACTGTCAGAGGGTCAGTACTGAGGGAGCTCCGCACAATCAGAGGGTCAGAACTGAGGGAGCGCCGCACTGTCAGAGGGTCAGTACTGAGGTAGTGCCGCACTGTCAGAGGCTCAGTACTGTGGGAGCGCCGCACTGTCAGGGTCAGTACTGAGGGAGCGCCGCACTGTCAGAGGGTCAGTACTGAGGGAGCTCCGCACTGTCAGAGGGTCAGTACTGAGGGAGTGCCGCACTGTCAGAGGGTCAGTACTGAGGGAGTGTCGCACTGTCAGAGGGTCAGTACTGAGGGAGTGCCGCACAGGCAGAGGGTTAGTACTGAGGGAGAACCGCACTGTCAGAGGGTCAGTGCTGAGGGAGTGCTGCACTGTCAGAGGGTCAGTACTGAGGGAGTGCCGCACTGTCGGATGGTCAGTACTGAGGGAGTGCTGCACTGTCAGAGGGTCAGTACTGAGGGAGTGCCGCACTGTCAGAGGGTCAGTACTGAGGGAGCGCCGCATTGTCTGAGGGTCAGTACTGAGGGAGTGCCGCACTCTCAGAGGTTCAGTACTGTGGGAGTGCTGCACTGTCAGAGGGTCAGTACTGTGGGAGTGCTGCACTGTCAGAGGGTCAGTACTGAGGGAGTGCTGCACTGTCAGAGGGTCAGTACTGAGGGAGTCCCGCATTGTCAGAGGATCAGTGCTGAGCAAGTGCCGCATTGTCGGAGAGTCAGTACTGAGGGAGTGCAGCACTGTCCGAGGGTCAGTACTGAGGCAGTGCCGCACAGTCAGACCGTCAGTGCTGAGGGAGAATCGCACTGTCAGAGGGTCAGTACTAAGGGAGTGCCGCACTGTCAGAAGGGCAGTATTGAGAGAGCACCGCATAGTCGGAGGGTCAGTACTGAGTCAGTGCCGCACAATCAGAGCGTCAGTGCTGAGGGAGAACCACACTGTCAGAGGGTCAGTACTGAGGGAGTGCCGCACGGTCAGAGGGTCAGTATGGAGGGGGAGCGGCACTGTTAGAGGGTCAGTACTGAGGGAGTGCTGCACTGTCAGAGGGTCAGTGCTGAGGGAGTGCCGCACTGTCAGAGGGTCAGTACTGAGGGAATGCCTCACTGTCGGAGGGTCAGTACTGAGGGAGTGCCGCACTGTCGGAGGATCAACACTTCGGGAGGGCCGCACTGTCAGAGGGTCAGTACTGAGGGAATGCCTCACTGTCAGAGGGTCAGTGCTGAGTGAGTGCCGCACTGTCAGAGAATCAGTACTGAGGGAGCGCCGCACTGTCAGAGGCACAGTACTGAGGGAGAGCCGCACTGTTAGAGGGTCTGTACTGAGGGAATGCCTCACTGTCAGAGGATCAGTACGGAGGGAATGCCGCACTGCCAGAAGGTCAGTACTGAGGGAGTGCCGCACTGTCAGTGGGTCAGTACTGAGGGAGCGCCGCTCTGTCAGAGGGTCAGTACTGAGGGAGTGCCGCACTGTCAGAGGGTCAGTACTGAGGGAGCGCCGCTCTGTCAGAGGGTCAGTACTGAGGGAGTGTCGCACTGTCAGAGGGTCAGTACTGAGGGAATGCCGCGCTGTCAGAGGGTCAGTACTGAGGGAGTGCCGCACTGTCAGAGAGTCAGTACTGACGGAATGCCGCACTGTCAGAGGGTCAGTACTGAGGGAGCGCCGGAATGTCAGAGGGTCAGTACTGAGGGAGAGCCGCACAGGCAGAGGGTCAGTACTGAGGGAGAACCGCACTGTCAGAGGGTCAGTACTGAGGGAGTGCCTCACTCTCAGAGGGTCAGTGCTGAGTGAGTGCCGCACTGTCAGAGGGTCAGTACTGAGGGAGCGCCGCACAGTCAGAGCGTCAGTGCTGAGGGAGAACCGCACTGTCAGAGGGTCAGTACTGAGGGAGTGCCTCACTGTCAGAGGGTCAGTACTGTGGTAGTGCCGCACTGGCAGAGGGTCAGTACTGAGGGAGTGCCGCACTGTCAGAGGGTCAGTAATGAGGGAGCGCCACACTTTCAGAGGGTCAGTACTGAGGGAGTGCCGCACTGTCAGAAGGGCAGTATTGAGGGAGCACCGCATTGTCGGAGGGTCAGTACTGAGGGAGTGCCGCACTGTCAGAGGGCCAGTACTGAGGGAGTGCCGCACTGTCAGAGGGTCAGAACTGAGGGAGTGCCACACTGTCAGAGGGTCAGTACGGAGGGGATGCGGCAGTGTTAGAGGATCAGTACTGAGGGAGTGCTGCACAGTCAGAGGGTCAGTGCTGAGGGAGTGCCGCACTGTCAGAAGGTCAGTACTGAGGGAATGCCTCACTGTCAGAGGGTCAGTATTGAGGGAATGCCGCACCGTCAGAAGGTCAGTACTGAGGGAGCGCCGCACTGTCAGAGGGTCAGTACTGAGGGAGTGCTGCACTGTCAGAGGCTCAGTACTGAGGGAATGCCGCACTGTCAGAGGGTCAGTGCTGAGGGAGTGCCGCAGAGACAGAGCGTCAGGACTGAGGGAGAACCGCACTGTCAGAGGATCAACACTGAGGGAGCGCCGCACTGTCGGAGGGTCAGTACTGAGGGAGTGCCGCACTGTCAGAGGGTCAATACTGAGGGAGCGCCGCACTGTCAGAGGGTCAGTACTGAGGGAATGCCTCACTGTCAGAGGGTCAGTGCTGAGTGAGTGCCGCACTGTCAGAGGGTCAGGACTGAGGGAGCGCCGCACTGTCAGAGGGTCAGTACTGAGGGAGTGCCGCAAAGTCAGAGGGTCAGTACTGAGGGAGCGCTGCACTGTCAGAGGGTCAGTGCTGAGGGAATGCAGAACTGCCAGAGGGTCAGTACTGAGGGAGTGCCGCACAGTCAGAGCGTCAGTACTGAGGGTGAACTGCACTGTCAGAGGGTCAGTACTGAGGGAGTGCCGCACTGTCAGATGGTTAATACTGAAGGAGCGCCGCACTGTCAGAGGGTCAGTACTGAGGGAGTGCTGCACTGTCAGAGGGTCAGTACTGAGGGAGTGCCGCACAGTCAGAGCGTCAGTACTGAGGGAGTGCCGCACAGTCAGGGCATCAGTACTGAGTGAGCGCCGCACTGTCAGAGCGTCAGTACTGAGGGAGTGCCGCACAGTCAGGGCATCAGTACTGAGGGAGCACCGCACTGTCAGAGGGTCAGTGCTGAGGGAGTGCCGCACTGTCAGAGGGTCAGTACTGAGGGAGTGACGCACTGTGAGAGCGTCAGTGCTGAGGGAGTACCGCACTGTCAGAGGGTCAGTGCTGAGGGAGTGCCGCACTGTCAGAGGGTCAATACTGAGGGAGCGCCGCACTGTCAGAGGGTCAGTACTGAGGGAGTGCCGCACAGTCAGAGCGACAGTACTGAGGGAGAACCGCACTGTCAGAGGTTCAACACTGAGGGAGCGCCGGACTGTTAGAGGGTCAGTACTGAGGGAGTGCTTGCACTGTCAGAGGGTCAGTACTGAGGGAATGCCGCACTTTCAGAGGGTCAGTACTGAGGGAGTGCCGCACTGTCAGAGGGTCAGTACTGTGGGAGATCCGCACTGTCAGAGGGTCAGTGCTGAGGGAGCACCGCACTGTCAGAGGGTCATTACTGAGGGAGAACCGCACTGTCAGAGGGTCATTTCTGACGGAGTGCCGCACTGTCAGAAGGTCAGTACTGAGGGAGCGCCGCACTGTCAGAGCGTCAGTGCTGAGGGAGTACCGCACTGTCAGAGGGTCAGTACTGAGGGAGTGCTGCACTGTCAGAGGGTCAGTACTGAAGGAGAACCGCACTATCTGAGGGTCAGTGCTGAGGGAGCGCTGCACTGTCGGAGGGTCAGTACTGAGGGAGCGCCGCACTGTCAGAGGGTCAGTACTGAGGGGTTGCCGCACAGTCAGAGGGTCAGTGCTTAGGGAGTGCTGCACTGTCACAGCGTCAGTACTGAGGGAGTGCCGCACTGTCAGAGCGTCAGTACTGAGGGAGTAACTCACTGTCAGAGGGTCAATACTGAGGGAGCGCCGCACTGTCAGAGGGTCAGTACTGAGGGAGCGCCGCACTGTCAGAGTGTGAGTACTGAGGGAGTAACTCACTGTCAGAGGGTCAATACTGAGGGAGCGCCGCACTGTCAGAGGGTCAGTGCTGAGGGAGCGCCGCACTGTCAGAGGGTCAGTACTGAGGGAGCGCCGCACTGTCAGAGGGTCAGTACTGAGGGAGCGCTTCACTGTCAGAGGGTCAGTACTGAGCGAGTGCCGCACTGTCAGAGGGTCAGTACTGAGGGAGTGCTGCACTGTCAGAGGGTCAGTACTGAGGGAGTGCTGCACTGTCGGAGTGTCAGTACTGAGGGAGTGCTGCACTGTCAGAGGGTCAGTACTGAGGGAGCGCGACACTGTCGGAGTGTCAGTACTGAGGGAATGCCGCACTGTCAGAGGGTCAGTAGTGAGGGAGCGCCACACTGTCGGAGGGTCAGTGCTGATTGAGTGCCGCACTGTCAGAGGTTCAGTACTGATGGAGTGCCGCAATGTCGGAGGGTCAGTACTGAGGGAGTGCCGCACTGTCAGAGGGTCAGTACTGAGGGAGTGCTGCACTGTCAGAGGGTCAGTACTGAGGGAGCGCCGCACTGTCAGAGGGTCAGTGCTGATTGAGTGCCGCACTGTCAGAGGTTCAGTACTGATGGAGTGCCGCAATGTCGGAGGGTCCCAACTGAGGGAGCGCCGCACGGTCAGAGGGTCAGTACTGAGGGAGTGTCGCACTATCAGAGGGTCAGTACTGAGGGAATGCCGCGCTGTCAGAGGGTCAGTACTGAGGGAGTGCCGCACTGTCAGAGAGTCAGTACTGACGGAATGCCGCACTGTCAGAGGGTCAGTACTGAGGGAGAACCGCACTGTCAGAGGGTCAGTACTGAGGGAGTGCCGCACTGTCAGTGGGTCAGTGCCAAGGCAGTGCCGCACTGTCAGAGGGTCAGTACTGAGGGAGCGCTGCACTGTCAGAGGGTCAGTACTGAAGGAGTGCCGCACTGTCAGAGGGTCAGTACTGATGAGCTCCGCACTGTCAGAGGGTCAATACTGAGGGAGCGCCGCACTGTAAGAGGGTCAGTACTGAAGGAGAACCGCACTATCTGAGGGTCAGTGCTGAGGGAGCGCCGCACTGTCGGAGGGTCAGTACGGAGGGAGTGCCGCACTGTCAGAGGGTCAGTGCTGACGGAGTGCCGCACTGTCAGAGGGTCAGTACTGAGGGGGTGCCGCACAGTCAGAGGGTCAGTATTGAGGGAGTGCCGCACTGTCAGAGCGTCAGTACTGAGGGAGTGCCGCACTGTCAGAGGGTCAGTACTGAGGGAGTGCCGCACTGTCAGAGGGTCAGTACTGAGGCAGTGCCGCACAGTTAGAGCGTCAGTACTGAGGGAGCGCCGCACTATCAGAGTGTGAGTACTGAGGGAGTAACTCACTGTCAGAGGGTCAATACTGAGGGAGCGCCGCACTGTCAGAGGGTCAGTACTGAGGTAGTGCTTCACTGTCAGAGGGTCAGTACTGAGGGAGTGCCGCTATGTCAGAGGGTCGGTACTGAGGGAGTGCTGCACTGTCGGAGTGTCAATACTGATGGAGTGCTGCACTGTCGGAGTTTCAGTACTGAGGGAGTGCTGCACTGTCGGAGTGTCAGGACTGAGGGAATGCCGCACTGTCAGAGGTTCAGTGCTGATTGAGTGCCGCACTGTCAGAGGTTCAGTACTGATGGAGTGCCGCAATGTCGGAGGGTCAGGACTGAGGGAGTGCCGCACTGTCAGAGGGTCAGTACTGAGGGAGCACCGCACTGTCAGAGCGTCAGTACTGAGGGAGCGCCCTACTGTCAGAGGGTCAGTACTGAGGGAGTGCCACACTGTCAGAGGGTCAGTCCTGAGGGAGCTCCGCACTGTTGGAGGGTCAGTACTGAGGGAGTGCCGCATTGTTGGAGGGATAGTACTGAGGGAGCGCCGCATTGTTGAATGGTCAGTACTGAGGCAGCACCGCAGTGTCGAATTATCAGTACTGAGGGAGTGCCGCACTGTCAGAGGGTCAGTGCTGAGGGTGAATATTTGTTGTGATGGAGGTTATTTACTGCGAGTACCTGAGGTGGGCGTGCGTTCAATCTTCTTCACAAATTGCCGATTATCGTAATAGTGGAATTGAAACGGGCCCAGCATCTCATTCCTGACGGCCTTGCTTTTCTGGATATTAATTGGAGATTGTTCGGAGCCATTGCAGGTCGGATATGTTGTAGGCCAGGAAGAGGGACCTGAAAAAAGAAATATAATGTTACATAATCACACATGAATCCCCATTTCCCAGTCAGCTCTCTCTCTCTTTCAGGGGGATATCTGTACACTGACCGGTGTCTCTCTCTCAGATCCCTAACACACTGTGACACCCGGTCCCAGAGGGGGAAAGGACAGTGTATCTAACACACTGTGACACTGTCCCAGAGGGGGAAAGGACAGTGTATCGAACACACTGTGACACTGTCCCAGAGGGGGAAAGGACAGTGTATCTAACACACTGTGACACTGTCCACGAGGGGGAAAGGACAGTGTATCTAACACACTGTGACACCCGGTCCCAGAGGGGGAAAGGACAGTGTATCTAACACACTGTGACACTGTCCCAGAGGGGGAAAGGACAGTGTATCTAACACACTGTGAAACCCGGTTCCAGAGAGGGAAAGTACAGTGTATCTAACACACTGTGACACCCAGTCCCAGAGGGGGAAAGGACAGTGTATCTAACACACTGTGACACCCGGTCCCAGAGGGGGAAAGGACAGTGTAACTAACACACTGTGACACCCGGTCTCAGAGGGGGAAAGGACAGTGTATCTAACACACTGTGACACTGTCCCAGAGGGGGAAAGGACAGTGTATCTAACACACTGTGACACTGTCCCAGAGGGGGAAAGGACAGTGTATCTAACACACTGTGACACCCAGTCTCAGAGGGGGAAAGGACAGTGTATCTAACACACTGTGACACCCGGTCCCAGAGGGGGAAAGGACAGTGTATCTAACACACTGTGATACCCGGTCCCAGAGGGGGAAAGGACAGTGTATCTAACACACTGTGACACCCAGTCCCAGAGGGGGAAAGGACAGTGTATCTAACACACCGTGACACTGTCCCAGAGGGGGAAAGGACAGTGTATCTAACACAATGTGACACCCGGTCCCAGAGGTGGAAAGGACAGTGTATCTAACACACTGTAACACTGTCCCAGAGGGGGAAAGGACAGTGTATCTAACATACTGTGACACCCGGTCCCAGGGGGGGAAAGGACAGTGTATCTAACACACTGTGACACTGTCCCAGAGGGGGAAAGGACAGTTTATCTAACACACTGTGACACCCGGTCCCAGAGGGGGAAAGGACAGTGTATCTAACACACTGTGACACCCGGTCCCAGAGGGGGAAAGGACAGTGTATCTAACACACTGTGACACCCGGCCTCAGAGGGGGAAAGGACAGTGTATCTAACACACTGTGACACCCGGTCCCAGAGGGGGAAAGGACAGTGTATCTAACACACTGTGACACCCGGTCTCAGAGGGGGAAAGGACAGTGTATCCAACACACTGTGACACTGTCCCAGAGGGGGAAAGGACAGTGTATCTAACACACTGTGACACTGTCCCAGAGGGAGAAAGGACAGTGTATCTAACACACTGTGACACCCGGTCCCAGAGGGGGAAAGGACAGCGTATCTAACACACTGTGATACCCGGTCCCAGAGGGGGAAAGGACAGTGTATCTAACACACTGTAACACCCAGTCCCAGAAGGGGAAAGGACAGTGTATCTAACACACTGTGACACTGTCCCAGAGGGGGAAAGGACAGTGTATCTAACATACTGTGACACCCGGTCCCAGAGGGGGAAAGGACAGTGTATCTAACACACTGTGACACTGTCCCAGAGGGGGAAAGGACAGTGTATCTAACACACTGTGACACCCAGTCCCAGAGGGGGAAAGGACAGTGTATCTAACACACTGTGACACTGTCCCAGAGGGGGAAAGGACAGTGTATCTAACACAATGTGACACCCGGTCCCAGAGGTGGAAAGGACAGTGTATCTAACACACTGTAACACTGTCCCAGAGGGGGAAAGGACAGTGTATCTAACACACTGTGACACTGTCTCAGAGGGGGAAAGGACAGTTTATCTAACACACTGTGACACCCGGTCCCAGAGGGGGAAAGAACAGTGTATCTAACACACTGTGATACCCTGTCCCAGAGGGGGAATGGACAGTGTATCTAACACACTGTGACACCCGGTCCCAGAGGGGGAAAGGACAGTGTATCTAACACACTGTGACACCCGGTCCAGAGGGGGAAAGGACAGTGTATCTAAAACACTTTGACGCCCAATCCCAGAGGGGGAAGGACAGTGTATCTAACACATTGTGACACTGTCCCAGAGGGGGAAAGGACAGTGTATCTAACACATTGTGATACCCGGTCCCAGAGGGGGAAAGGACAGTTTATCTAACACACAGTGACACTGTCCCAGAGGGGGAAAGGACAGTGTATCTAGCACACTGTGACACTGTCCCAGAGGAGGAAAGGACAGTGTGTCTAACACACTGTGACACTGTCCCAGAGGGGGAAAGGACAGTGTATCTAACACACTGTGACATCCGGTCCCAGAGGGGGAAAGGAAAGTGTATCTAACACACTGTGACACTGTCCCAGACAGGGAAAGGACAGTGTATCTAACACACTGTGACACTGTCCCAGAGGGAGAAAGGACAGTGTATCTAACACATAGTGACACCCAGTCCCAGAGGGGGAAAGGACAGTTTATCGAACACACTATGACACAGTCCCAGAGGGGGAAAGGTCAGTGTATCTAACACACTGTGACACTGTCCCAGAGGGAGAAAGGACAGTGTATCTAACACATAGTGACACCCAGTCCCAGAGGGGGAAAGGACAGTGTATCTAACACACTGTGACACTGTCCCAGACAGGGAAAGGACAGTGTATCGAACACACTATGACACAATCCCAGAGGGGGAAAGGTCAGTGTATCTAACACACTGTGACACTGTCCCAGAGGGAGAAAGGACAGTGTATCTAACACACTGTGACACCCGGTCCCAGAGGGGGAAAGGACAGTGTACCTAACACACTGCGACACCCAGTCCCAGAGGGGGAAAGGACAGTGTATCTAACATACTGTGACACTGTCCCAGAGGGAGAAAGGACAGTGTATCTAACACACTGTAACACCCGGCCCCAGAGGGGGAATGGACAGTGTATCTAACACACTGTGACACTGTCCCAGAGGGGGAAAGGACAGTGTATCTAACACACTGTGATACTGTCCCAGAGGGGGAAAGGACAGTGTATCTAACACACTGACACCCCGTCCCAGAGGGGGAAAGGTCAGTGTATCTAACACACTGTGACACCAGGTCCCAGTGGGGGAAAGGACACTGTATCTAACACACTGTGACACTGTCCCAGAGGGGGAAAGGACAGTCTATCTAACACACTGGGACACTGAACCCAGAGGGGAAAAGGACAGTGTATCTAATACACTATGAAACCCAGTCCCAGAGGGGGAAAGGACAGTGCATATAACACACTGTGACACCCGGTCCAAGAACGGGAATGGACAGTGTATCTAACACACTGTGACACCCGGTCCCATAGGGGGAAAGGACAGTGCATCTAATACACTGTGACACCCGGTCCCATAGGGGGAAAGGACAGTGCATCTAACACACTGTGACACTGTCCCAGAGGGGGAAAGGACAGTTTATCTAACACACTGTGACACCAGATCCCAGTGGGGGAAAGGACACTGTATCTCACACACTGTGACACAGTCCCAGAGGGGGAAAGGACTGTGTATCTAACACACTGTGACACCCGGTCCCAGAGGGGGAAAGGACAGTGTATCTAACACACTGTGACACTGGCCCAGAGGGGGAAAGGACAGTGTATCTAACGCACTGTGCCACCCAGTCCAAGAGGGGGAAAGGACAGTGTATCCAGGACACTGTGACACTGTCCCAGAGGGGGAAAGGACAGTGTATCTAACACACTGTGACACCCGGTCCCAGAGGGGGAAAGGACAGTGTATCTAACACACTGTGACACTGTCCCAGAGGGGGAAAGGACAGTGTATCTAACACACTGTGACACTGTCCCTGACGGGGAAAGGACAGTGTATCTAACACACTGTGACACCCGGTCACAGAGGGGGAAAGGACAGTGTATATAACACTCTGTGACACTGTCCCAGAGGGTAACGGACAGTGTATCTAACACACTGTGACACACGGGCCCAGAGGGGTATAGGACAGTGTATCGAACAGACTGTGGCACCCGGTCCCAGAGGGGGAAAAGGACAGTGTACCTAACACGATGTGACACCTGGTCCCAGAGGGGGAAAGGACAGTGTATCTAACACAATGTGACACTGTACCAGAGGGGGAAAGGACAGTGTATCTAATACACTTTGACAATCTCCCAGAGGGGGAAAGGACAGTGTATCTTACACACTTTGACACCCAGTCCCAGAGGGGGAAAGGACAGTGTATCTAACACACTGTGACACTGTCCCAGAGGGGGAAAGGACAGTGTATCTAACACACTGTGACAGTGTCCCAGAGAGGGAAAGGACAGTGTATCTAACACACTGTGACACCCGGTGCCAGAGGGGGAAAGGACAGTGTATTTAACACACTTTGACACCAGTGCGAGAGGGGGAAAGGACAGTGTATCTAACACACTATGATACCCGGTCCCAGAGGGGGAACGGACAGTGTGTCTAACACACAGTGACACTGTCCCAGATGGGGAAAGGACAGTGTATCTAACACACTGTGACACCCAGTCCCAGAGGGGGAACGGACAGTGTGTCTAACACACTGTGACCACCCGGTCCCAGAGGGGGAAAGGACAGTGTATCTAACACACTGCGACACTGTACCAGAGAGGGAAAGGACAGTGTATCTAACACACTTTGACACCCGGTCCCAGAGGGGGAAAGGACAGTGTATCTAACACACTGTGACACTGTCCCAGAGGGGGTAAGGACAGTGTATCTAACACACTGTGACACCCGGTTCCAGAGGTGGAAAGGACAGTGTATCTAACACACTGTGACACCCTGTGTCAGAGGGGGAAAGGACAGTGTATCTAACACACTGTGACATGGTCCCAGAGGGGGAAAGGACAGTGTATCTAACACACTGTGACACCCGGTCCCAGAGGGGGAAAGGACAGTGTATCTAACACACTGTGACACTGTCCCAGAGGGGGAAAGGACAGTGTATCTAACACACTGTGACACCCAGTCCCAGAGTGGGAAACGACAGTGTATCTGACACACTGTGACTCCCGGTCCCAGAGAGGGAAAGGACAGTGTATCTAACACACTGTGACACCCGGTCCCAGAGGGGGAAAGGACAGTGTATCTAACACACTGTGACACCCGGTCCCAGAGGGGGAAAGGACAGAGTATCTAACACACTGTGACACCCGATCCCAGATGAGGAAAGGACAGTGCATCTAACACACTGTGTCACTGTCTCAGAGGGGGAAATGACAGTGTATCTAACACACTGTGACACCCGGTCCCAGAGGGGTAAAGGACAGTGTATCTAACACACTGTGACACCCGGTCCCAGAGGGGGAAAGGACAGTGTATCCATCACACAGTGACACTGTACCAGAGGGGAAAGGACAGTGTATCTAACACACTGTGACACCCGGTCCCAGAGGGGGAAAGGACAGTGTATCTGACACACTGTGACTCCCGGTCCCAGAGAGGGAAAGGACAGTGTATCTAACACACTGTGACACCCGGTCCCAGAGGGGGAAAGGACAGTGTATCCATCACACAGTGACACTGTACCAGAGGGGAAAGGACAGTGTATCTCACACACTGTGACACCCTGTCCCAGAGGTGGAAAGGACAGTGTGTCTAACACACTGTGACACCCGGTCCCAGAGGGGGAAAGGACAGTGTATCTAACACACTGTGACACCCAGTCCCAGAGGGGGAAAGGACAGTGTATCTAACACACTGTGACACTGTCCCAGAGGGGGAAAGGACAGTATATCTAACACAATTTGACACCCGGTCCCAGAGGTGGAAAGGACAGTGTATCTAACACACTGTGACACTGTCCCAGAGGGGGAAAGGACAGTGTATCTAACACACTGTGACAGTGTCCCAGAGAGGGAAAGGACAGTGTATCTAACACACTGTGACACCCGGTGCCAGAGGGGGAAAGGACAGTGTATTTAACACACTTTGACACCAGTGCGAGAGGGGGAAAGGACAGTGTATCTAACACACTATGACACCCGGTCCCAGAGGGGGAACGGACAGTGTGTCTAACACACAGTGACACTGTCCCAGATGGGGAAAGGACAGTGTGTAACTCACTGTGACACTGTCCCAGAGGGGGAAAGGACAGTGTATCTAACACACTGTGACACCCAGTCCCAGAGGGGGAACGGACAGTGTGTCTAACACACTGTGACCACCCGGTCCCAGAGGGGGAAAGGACAGTGTATCTAACACACTGCGACACTGTACCAGAGAGGGAAAGGACAGTGTATCTAACACACTTTGACACCCGGTCCCAGAGGGGGAAAGGACAGTGTATCTAACACACTGTGACACTGTCCCAGAGGGGGTAAGGACAGTGTATCTAACACACTGTGACACCCGGTTCCAGAGGTGGAAAGGACAGTGTATCTAACACACTGTGACACCCTGTGTCAGAGGAGGAAAGGACAGTGTATCTAACACACTGTGACACGGTCCCAGAGGGGGAAAGGACAGAGTATCTAACACACTGTGACACCCGGGCCCAGAGGGGGAAAGGACAGTGTATCTAACACACTGTGACACCCGGTCCCAGAGGGGGAAAGGACAGTGTATCTAACACACTGTGACACTGTCCCAGAGGGGGAAAGGACAGTGTATCTAACACACTGTGACACCCAGTCCCAGAGTGGGAAACGACAGTGTATCTGACACACTGTGACTCCCGGTCCCAGAGAGGGAAAGGACAGTGTATCTAACACACTGTGACACCCGGTCCCAGAGGGGGAAAGGACAGTGTATCTAACACACTGTGACACCCGGTCCCAGAGGGGGAAAGGACAGAGTATCTAACACACTGTGACACCCGATCCCAGATGAGGAAAGGACAGTGCATCTAACACACTGTGTCACTGTCTCAGAGGGGGAAATGACAGTGTATCTAACACACTGTGACACCCGGTCCCAGAGGGGTAAAGGACAGTGTATCTAACACACTGTGACACCCGGTCCCAGAGGGGGAAAGGACAGTGTATCCATCACACAGTGACACTGTACCAGAGGGGAAAGGACAGTGTATCTAACACACTGTGACACCCGGTCCCAGAGGGGGAAAGGACAGTGTATCTGACACACTGTGACTCCCGGTCCCAGAGAGGGAAAGGACAGTGTATCTAACACACTGTGACACCCGGTCCCAGAGGGGGAAAGGACAGTGTATCTAACACACTGTGACACCCGGTCCCAGAGGGGGAAAGGACAGTGTATCTAACACACTGTGACACCCGATCCCAGATGAGGAAAGGACAGTGTATCTAACACACTGTGTCACTGTCTCAGAGGGGGAAATGACAGTGTATCTAACACACTGTGACACCCGGTCCCAGAGGGGTAAAGGACAGTGTATCTAACACACTGTGACACCCGGTCCCAGAGGGGGAAAGGACAGTGTATCCATCACACAGTGACACTGTACCAGAGGGGAAAGGACAGTGTATCTAACACACTGTGACACCCGGTCCCAGAGGGGGAAAGGACAGTGTATCTAACACACTGTGACACCCTGTCCCAGAGGTGGAAAGGACAGTGTGTCTAACACACTGTGACACCCGGTCCCAGAGGGGGAAAGGACAGTGTATCTAACACACTGTGACACCCAGTCCCAGAGGGGGAAAGGACAGTGTATCTAACACACTGTGACACTGTCCCAGAGGGGGAAAGGACAGTGTATCTAACACAATGTGACACCCGGTCCCAGAGGTGGAAAGGACAGTGTATCTAACACACTGTAACACTGTCCCAGAGGGGGAAAGGACAGTGTATCTAACATACTGTGACACCCGGTCCCAGAGGGGGAAAGGACAGTGTATCTAACACACTGTGACACTGTCTCAGAGGGGGAAAGGACAGTTTATCTAACACACTGTGACACCCGGTCCCAGAGGGGGAAAGAACAGTGTATCTAACACACTGTGATACCCTGTCCCAGAGGGGGAATGGACAGTGTATCTAACACACTGTGACACCCGGTCCCAGAGGGGGAAAGGACAGTGTATCTAACACACTGTGACACCCGGTCCAGAGGGGGAAAGGACAGTGTATCTAAAACACTTTGACGCCCAATCCCAGAGGGGGAAGGACAGTGTATCTAACACACTGTGACACTGTCCCAGAGGGGGAAAGGACAGTGTATCTAACACATTGTGATACCCGGTCCCAGAGGGGGAAAGGGCAGTTTATCTAACACACAGTGACACTGTCCCAGAGGGGGAAAGGACAGTGTATCTAGCACACTGTGACACTGTCCCAGAGGAGGAAAGGACAGTGTGTCTAACACACTGTGACACTGTCCCAGAGGGGGAAAGGACAGTGTATCTAACACATTGTGACACCCAGTCCCAGAGGGGGAAAGGACAGTGTATCTAACACACTGTGACATCCGGTCCCAGAGGGGGAAAGGAAAGTGTATCTAACACACTGTGACACTGTCCCAGACAGGGAAAGGACAGTGTATCTAACACTCTGTGACACTGTCCCAGAGGGAGAAAGGACAGTGTATCTAACACATAGTGACACCCAGTCCCAGAGGGGGAAAGGACAGTGTATCGAACACACTATGACACAGTCCCAGAGGGGGAAAGGTCAGTGTATCTAACACACTGTGACACTGTCCCAGAGGGAGAAAGGACAGTGTATCTAACACATAGTGACACCCAGTCCCAGAGGGGGAAAGGACAGTGTATCTAACACACTGTGACACTGTCCCAGACAGGGAAAGGACAGTGTATCGAACACACTATGACACAATCCCAGAGGGGGAAAGGTCAGTGTATCTAACACACTGTGACACTGTCCCAGAGGGAGAAAGGACAGTGTATCTAACACACTGTGACACCCGGTCCCAGAGGGGGAAAGGACAGTGTACCTAACACACTGCGACACCCAGTCCCAGAGGGGGAAAGGACAGTGTATCTAACACACTGTGACACTGTCCCAGAGGGAGAAAGGACAGTGTATCTAACACACTGTAACACCCGGCCCCAGAGGGGGAATGGACAGTGTATCTAACACACTGTGACACTGTCCCAGAGGGGGAAAGGACAGTGTATCTAACACACTGTGATACTGTCCCAGAGGGGGAAAGGACAGTGTATCTAACACACTGACACCCCGTCCCAGAGGGGGAAAGGTCAGTGTATCTAACACACTGTGACACCAGGTCCCAGAGGGGGAAAGGACACTGTATCTAACACACTGTGACACTGTCCCAGAGGGGGAAAGGACAGTCTATCTAACACACTGGGACACTGAACCCAGAGGGGAAAAGGACAGTGTATCTAATACACTATGAAACCCAGTCCCAGAGGGGGAAAGGACAGTGCATATAACACACTGTGACACCCGGTCCAAGAACGGGAATGGACAGTGTATCTAACACACTGTGACACCCGGTCCCATAGGGGGAAAGGACAGTGCATCTAATACACTGTGACACCCGGTCCCATAGGGGGAAAGGACAGTGCATCTAACACACTGTGACACCCAGTCCCAGAGGGGTAAAGGACAGTGTATCTAACACACTGTGACACTGTCCCAGAGGGGGAAAGGACAGTTTATCTAACACACTGTGACACCAGATCCCAGTGGGGGAAAGGACACTGTATCTCACACACTGTGACACAGTCCCAGAGGGGGAAAGGACTGTGTATCTAACACACTGTGACACCCGGTCCCAGAGGGGGAAAGGACAGTGTATCTAACACACTGTGACACTGTACCAGAGGGGGAAAGGACAGTGTATCTAATACACTTTGACAATCTCCCAGAGGGGGAAAGGACAGTGTATCTTACACACTTTGACACCCAGTCCCAGAGGGGGAAAGGACAGTGTATCTAACACACTGTGACACTGTCCCAGAGGGGGAAAGGACAGTGTATCTAACACACTGTGACAGTGTCCCAGAGAGGGAAAGGACAGTGTATCTAACACACTGTGACACCCGGTGCCAGAGGGGGAAAGGACAGTGTATTTAACACACTGTGACACTGTCCCAGAGGGGGAAAGGACAGTGTATCTAACACACTGTGACACTGTCCCTGACGGGGAAAGGACAGTGTATCTAACACACTGTGACACCCGGTCACAGAGGGGGAAAGGACAGTGTATATAACACTCTGTGACACTGTCCCAGAGGGTAACGGACAGTGTATCTAACACACTGTGACACACGGGCCCAGAGGGGGATAGGACAGTGTATCGAACAGACTGTGGCACCCGGTCCCAGAGGGGGAAAAGGACAGTGTACCGAACACGATGTGACACCTGGTCCCAGAGGGGGAAAGGACAGTGTATCTAACACAATGTGACACTGTACCAGAGGGGGAAAGGACAGTGTATCTAATACACTTTGACAATCTCCCAGAGGGGGAAAGGACAGTGTATCTTACACACTTTGACACCCAGTCCCAGAGGGGGAAAGGACAGTGTATCTAACACACTGTGACACTGTCCCAGAGGGGGAAAGGACAGTGTATCTAACACACTGTGACAGTGTCCCAGAGAGGGAAAGGACAGTATATCTAACACACTGTGACACCCGGTGCCAGAGGGGGAAAGGACAGTGTATTTAACACACTTTGACACCAGTGCGAGAGGGGGAAAGGACAGTGTATCTAACACACTATGACACCCGGTCCCAGAGGGGGAACGGACAGTGTGTCTAACACACAGTGACACTGTCCCAGATGGGGAAAGGACAGTGTGTAACTCACTGTGACACTGTCCCAGAGGGGGAAAGGACAGTGTATCTAACACACTGTGACACTCAGTCCCAGAGGGGGAACGGACAGTGTGTCTAACACACTGTGACCACCCGGTCCCAGAGGGGGAAAGGACAGTGTATCTAACACACTGCGACACTGTACCAGAGAGGGAAAGGACAGTGTATCTAACACACTTTGACACCCGGTCCCAGAGGGGGAAAGGACAGTGTATCTAACACACTGTGACACTGTCCCAGAGGGGGTAAGGACAGTGTATCTAACACACTGTGACACCCGGTTCCAGAGGTGGAAAGGACAGTGTATCTAACACACTGTGACACCCGGTCCCAGAGGGGTAAAGGACAGTGTATCTAACACACTGTGACACCCGGTCCCAGAGGGGGAAAGGACAGTGTATCCATCACACAGTGACACTGTACCAGAGGGGAAAGGACAGTGTATCTAACACACTGTGACACCCGGTCCCAGAGGGGGAAAGGACAGTGTATCTGACACACTGTGACTCCCGGTCCCAGAGAGGGAAAGGACAGTGTATCTAACACACTGTGACACCCGGTCCCAGAGGGGGAAAGGACAGTGTATCTAACACACTGTGACACCCGGTCCCAGAGGGGGAAAGGACAGTGTATCTAACACACTGTGACACCCGATCCCAGATGAGGAAAGGACAGTGTATCTAACACACTGCGTCACTGTCTCAGAGGGGGAAATGACAGTGTATCTAACACACTGTGACACCCGGTCCCAGAGGGGTAAAGGACAGTGTATCTAACACACTGTGACACCCGGTCCCAGAGGGGGAAAGGACAGTGTATCCATCACACAGTGACACTGTACCAGAGGGGAAAGGACAGTGTATCTAACACACTGTGACACCCGGTCCCAGAGGGGGAAAGGACAGTGTATCTAACACACTGTGACACCCTGTCCCAGAGGTGGAAAGGACAGTGTGTCTAACACACTGTGACACCCGGTCCCAGAGGGGGAAAGGACAGTGTATCTAACAGACTGTAAAACCAGTCCCAGAGGGGGAAAGGACAGTGTATCTAACACACTGTGACACTGTCCCAGAGGGGGAAAGGACAGTGTATCTAACACAATGTGACACCCGGTCCCAGAGGTGGAAAGGACAGTGTATCTAACACACTGTAACACTGTCCCAGAGGGGGAAAGGACAGTGTATCTAACATACTGTGACACCCGGTCCCAGAGGGGGAAAGGACAGTGTATCTAACACACTGTGACACTGTCTCAGAGGGGGAAAGGACAGTTTATCTAACACACTGTGACACCCGGTCCCAGAGGGGGAAAGAACAGTGTATCTAACACACTGTGATACCCTGTCCCAGAGGGGGAATGGACAGTGTATCTAACACACTGTGACACCCGGTCCCAGAGAGGGAAAGGACAGTGTATCTAACACACTGTGACACCCGGTCCAGAGGGGGAAAGGACAGTGTATCTAAAACACTTTGACGCCCAATCCCAGAGGGGGAAGGACAGTGTATCTAACACACTGTGACACTGTCCCAGAGGGGGAAAGGACAGTGTATCTAACACATTGTGATACCCGGTCCCAGAGGGGGAAAGGGCAGTTTATCTAACACACAGTGACACTGTCCCAGAGGGGGAAAGGACAGTGTATCTAGCACACTGTGACACTGTCCCAGAGGAGGAAAGGACAGTGTGTCTAACACACTGTGACACTGTCCCAGAGGGGGAAAGGACAGTGTATCTAACACATTGTGACACCCAGTCCCAGAGGGGGAAAGGACAGTGTATCTAACACACTGTGACATCCGGTCCCAGAGGGGGAAAGGAAAGTGTATCTAACACACTGTGACACTGTCCCAGACAGGGAAAGGACAGTGTATCTAACACTCTGTGACACTGTCCCAGAGGGAGAAAGGACAGTGTATCTAACACATAGTGACACCCAGTCCCAGAGGGGGAAAGGACAGTGTATCGAACACACTATGACACAGTCCCAGAGGGGGAAAGGTCAGTGTATCTAACACACTGTGACACTGTCCCAGAGGGAGAAAGGACAGTGTATCTAACACATAGTGACACCCAGTCCCAGAGGGGGAAAGGACAGTGTATCTAACACACTGTGACACTGTCCCAGACAGGGAAAGGACAGTGTATCGAACACACTATGACACAATCCCAGAGGGGGAAAGGTCAGTGTATCTAACACACTGTGACACTGTCCCAGAGGGAGAAAGGACAGTGTATCTAACACACTGTGACACCCGGTCCCAGAGGGGGAAAGGACAGTGTACCTAACACACTGCGACACCCAGTCCCAGAGGGGGAAAGGACAGTGTATCTAACACACTGTGACACTGTCCCAGAGGGAGAAAGGACAGTGTATCTAACACACTGTAACACCCGGCCCCAGAGGGGGAATGGACAGTGTATCTAACACACTGTGACACTGTCCCAGAGGGGGAAAGGACAGTGTATCTAACACACTGTGATACTGTCCCAGAGGGGGAAAGGACAGTGTATCTAACACACTGACACCCCGTCCCAGAGGGGGAAAGGTCAGTGTATCTAACACACTGTGACACCAGGTCCCAGAGGGGGAAAGGACACTGTATCTAACACACTGTGACACTGTCCCAGAGGGGGAAAGGACAGTCTATCTAACACACTGGGACACTGAACCCAGAGGGGAAAAGGACAGTGTATCTAATACACTATGAAACCCAGTCCCAGAGGGGGAAAGGACAGTGCATATAACACACTGTGACACCCGGTCCAAGAACGGGAATGGACAGTGTATCTAACACACTGTGACACCCGGTCCCATAGGGGGAAAGGACAGTGCATCTAATACACTGTGACACCCGGTCCCATAGGGGGAAAGGACAGTGCATCTAACACACTGTGACACCCAGTCCCAGAGGGGTAAAGGACAGTGTATCTAACACACTGTGACACTGTCCCAGAGGGGGAAAGGACAGTTTATCTAACACACTGTGACACCAGATCCCAGTGGGGGAAAGGACACTGTATCTCACACACTGTGACACAGTCCCAGAGGGGGAAAGGACTGTGTATCTAACACACTGTGACACCCGGTCCCAGAGGGGGAAAGGACAGTGTATCTAACACACTGTGACACTGTACCAGAGGGGGAAAGGACAGTGTATCTAATACACTTTGACAATCTCCCAGAGGGGGAAAGGACAGTGTATCTTACACACTTTGACACCCAGTCCCAGAGGGGGAAAGGACAGTGTATCTAACACACTGTGACACTGTCCCAGAGGGGGAAAGGACAGTGTATCTAACACACTGTGACAGTGTCCCAGAGAGGGAAAGGACAGTGTATCTAACACACTGTGACACCCGGTGCCAGAGGGGGAAAGGACAGTGTATTTAACACACTGTGACACTGTCCCAGAGGGGGAAAGGACAGTGTATCTAACACACTGTGACACTGTCCCTGACGGGGAAAGGACAGTGTATCTAACACACTGTGACACCCGGTCACAGAGGGGGAAAGGACAGTGTATATAACACTCTGTGACACTGTCCCAGAGGGTAACGGACAGTGTATCTAACACACTGTGACACACGGGCCCAGAGGGGGATAGGACAGTGTATCGAACAGACTGTGGCACCCGGTCCCAGAGGGGGAAAAGGACAGTGTACCGAACACGATGTGACACCTGGTCCCAGAGGGGGAAAGGACAGTGTATCTAACACAATGTGACACTGTACCAGAGGGGGAAAGGACAGAGTATCTAATACACTTTGACAATCTCCCAGAGGGGGAAAGGACAGTGTATCTTACACACTTTGACACCCAGTCCCAGAGGGGGAAAGGACAGTGTATCTAACACACTGTGACACTGTCCCAGAGGGGGAAAGGACAGTGTATCTAACACACTGTGACAGTGTCCCAGAGAGGGAAAGGACAGTATATCTAACACACTGTGACACCCGGTGCCAGAGGGGGAAAGGACAGTGTATTTAACACACTTTGACACCAGTGCGAGAGGGGGAAAGGACAGTGTATCTAACACACTATGACACCCGGTCCCAGAGGGGGAACGGACAGTGTGTCTAACACACAGTGACACTGTCCCAGATGGGGAAAGGACAGTGTGTAACTCACTGTGACACTGTCCCAGAGGGGGAAAGGACAGTGTATCTAACACACTGTGACACCCAGTCCCAGAGGGGGAACGGACAGTGTGTCTAACACACTGTGACCACCCGGTCCCAGAGGGGGAAAGGACAGTGTATCTAACACACTGCGACACTGTACCAGAGAGGGAAAGGACAGTGTATCTAACACACTTTGACACCCGGTCCCAGAGGGGGAAAGGACAGTGTATCTAACACACTGTGACACTGTCCCAGAGGGGGTAAGGACAGTGTATCTAACACACTGTGACACCCGGTTCCAGAGGTGGAAAGGACAGTGTATCTAACACACTGTGACACCCTGTGTCAGAGGGGGAAAGGACAGTGTATCTAACACACTGTGACACGGTCCCAGAGGGGGAAAGGACAGAGTATCTAACACACTGTGACACCCGGGCCCAGAGGGGGAAAGGACAGTGTATCTAACACACTGTGACACCCGGTCCCAGAGGGGGAAAGGACAGTGTATCTAACACACTGTGACACTGTCCCAGAGGGGGAAAGGACAGTGTATCTAACACACTGTGACACCCAGTCCCAGAGTGGGAAACGACAGTGTATCTGACACACTGTGACTCCCGGTCCCAGAGAGGGAAAGGACAGTGTATCTAACACACTGTGACACCCGGTCCCAGAGGGGGAAAGGACAGTGTATCTAACACACTGTGACACCCGGTCCCAGAGGGGGAAAGGACAGAGTATCTAACACACTGTGACACCCGATCCCAGATGAGGAAAGGACAGTGCATCTAACACACTGTGTCACTGTCTCAGAGGGGGAAATGACAGTGTATCTAACACACTGTGACACCCGGTCCCAGAGGGGTAAAGGACAGTGTATCTAACACACTGTGACACCCGGTCCCAGAGGGGGAAAGGACAGTGTATCCATCACACAGTGACACTGTACCAGAGGGGAAAGGACAGTGTATCTAACACACTGTGACACCCGGTCCCAGAGGGGGAAAGGACAGTGTATCTGACACACTGTGACTCCCGGTCCCAGAGAGGGAAAGGACAGTGTATCTAACACACTGTGACACCCGGTCCCAGAGGGGGAAAGGACAGTGTATCTAACACACTGTGACACCCGGTCCCAGAGGGGGAAAGGACAGTGTATCTAACACACTGTGACACCCGATCCCAGATGAGGAAAGGACAGTGTATCTAACACACTGTGTCACTGTCTCAGAGGGGGAAATGACAGTGTATCTAACACACTGTGACACCCGGTCCCAGAGGGGTAAAGGACAGTGTATCTAACACACTGTGACACCCGGTCCCAGAGGGGGAAAGGACAGTGTATCCATCACACAGTGACACTGTACCAGAGGGGAAAGGACAGTGTATCTAACACACTGTGACACCCGGTCCCAGAGGGGGAAAGGACAGTGTATCTAACACACTGTGACACCCTGTCCCAGAGGTGGAAAGGACAGTGTGTCTAACACACTGTGACACCCGGTCCCAGATGAGGAAAGGACAGTGTATCTAACACACTGTGTCACTGTCTCAGAGGGGGAAATGACAGTGTATCTAACACACTGTGACACTGTCCCAGAGGGGGAAAGGACAGTGTATCTACCACACTGTGACACTGTCCCAGGGGGGAACAGACAGTGTATCTAACACACTGTGACACCCGGTCCCAGAGGGGGAAAGAACAGTGTATCTAACACACTGTGACACCAGTGCGAGAGGGGGAAAGGACAGTGTATCTAACACACTGTGACACCAGTGCGAGAGGGGGAAAGGACAGTGTATCTAACACACTGTGACCCCAAGTCCCAGAGGGGGAAAGGACAGTGTATCTAACACACTGTGACACCCGGTCCCAAATGAGGAAAGGACAGTGTATCTAACACACTGTGACACTGTCCCAGAGGGGGAAAGGACAGTGTATCTAACATACTGTGACACCCGGTCCCAGATGAGGAAAGGACAGTGTATCTAACACACTATGACACCTGGTCCCAGAGGGAAAGGACAGTGTATCTAACACACTGTGACACTGTCCCAGAGGGGGAAAGGACAGTGTATCTAACACACTGTTAGACCCGGTCCCAGAGGGGGAAAGGACAGTGTATCTAACATACTGTGACACCCGGTCCCAGATGAGGAAAGGACAGTGTATCTAACACACTATGACACCTGGTCCCAGAGGGAAAGGACAGTGTATCTAACACACTGTGACACTGTCCCAGAGGGGGAAAGGACAGTGTATCTAACACACTGTTAGACCCGGTCCCAGAGGGGGAAAGGACAGTGTATTTAACACACTGAGGCACTGTCTCAGAGGGGAAAACGACAGTGTATCTAAAACACTGTGGCACTGTCTCAGAGGGGGAAATGACAGTGTATCTAACTCACTGTGACACCCAATCCCAGAGGGGGAAAGGACAGTGTATTTAACACACTGTGGCACTGTCTCAGAGGGGAAAACGACAGTGTATCTAAAACACTGTGGCACTGTCTCAGAGGGGGAAAGGACAGTGTATCTAACACACTGTGACACTGTCCCCGAGGGGGAAAGGACAGTGTATCTAACACACTGTGACACCCGGTCCCAGAGGGGGAAAGGACAGTGTATCTAACTCACTGTGACACCCGGTCCCAGAGGGGGAAAGGACAGTGTAGCTAACACACTGTGACACCCTGTCCCAGAGAGGGAAAGGACAGTGTATCTAACACACTGCGACACCCGCTCCCAGAGGGGGAAAGGACAGTGTATCTAACACACTGTGACACCCGGTCCCAGAGGGGGAAAGGACAGTGTATCTAACACACTGCGACACCCGCTCCCAGAGGGGGAAAGGACAATGCATTTAACACACTGCGACACCCGCTCCCAGAGGGGGAAAGGACAGTGTATCTAACACACTATGACACTGTCCCAGATGGGTAAAGGACAGTGTATCTAACACACTGTGACACTGTCCCAGAGAGGGAAAGGACAGTGTATCTAACACACTGTGACACCCGGTGCCAGAGGGGGAAAGGACAGTGTATTTAACACACTTTGACACCAGTGCGAGAGGGGGAAACGACAGTGTATCTAACACACTATGACACCCGGTCCCAGAGGGGGAACGGACAGTGTGTCTAACACACAGTGACACTGTCCCAGATGGGGAAAGGACAGTGTGTAACTCACTGTGACACTGTCCCAGAGGGGGAAAGGACAGTGTATCTAACACACTGTGACACCCAGTCCCAGAGGGGGAACGGACAGTGTGTCTAACACACTGTGACCACCCGGTCCCAGAGGGGGAAAGGACAGTGTATCTAACACACTGCGACACTGTACCAGAGAGGGAAAGGACAGTGTATCTAACACACTTTGACACCCGGTCCCAGAGGGGGAAAGGACAGTGTATCTAACACACTGTGACACTGTCCCAGAGGGGGTAAGGACAGTGTATCTAACACACTGTGACACCCGGTTCCAGAGGTGGAAAGGACAGTGTATCTAACACACTGTGACACCCTGTGTCAGAGGGGGAAAGGACAGTGTATCTAACACACTGTGACACGGTCCCAGAGGGGGAAAGGACAGAGTATCTAACACACTGTGACACCCGGGCCCAGAGGGGGAAAGGACAGTGTATCTAACACACTGTGACACCCGGTCCCAGAGGGGGAAAGGACAGTGTATCTAACACACTGTGACACTGTCCCAGAGGGGGAAAGGACAGTGTATCTAACACACTGTGACACCCAGTCCCAGAGTGGGAAACGACAGTGTATCTGACACACTGTGACTCCCGGTCCCAGAGAGGGAAAGGACAGTGTATCTAACACACTGTGACACCCGGTCCCAGAGGGGGAAAGGACAGTGTATCTAACACACTGTGACACCCGGTCCCAGAGGGGGAAAGGACAGAGTATCTAACACACTGTGACACCCGATCCCAGATGAGGAAAGGACAGTGCATCTAACACACTGTGTCACTGTCTCAGAGGGGGAAATGACAGTGTATCTAACACACTGTGACACCCGGTCCCAGAGGGGTAAAGGACAGTGTATCTAACACACTGTGACACCCGGTCCCAGAGGGGGAAAGGACAGTGTATCCATCACACAGTGACACTGTACCAGAGGGGAAAGGACAGTGTATCTAACACACTGTGACACCCGGTCCCAGAGGGGGAAAGGACAGTTTATCTGACACACTGTGACTCCCGGTCCCAGAGAGGGAAAGGACAGTGTATCTAACACACTGTGACACCCGGTCCCAGAGGGGGAAAGGACAGTGTATCTAACACACTGTGACACCCGGTCCCAGAGGGGGAAAGGACAGTGTATCTAACACACTGTGACACCCGATCCCAGATGAGGAAAGGACAGTGTATCTAACACACTGTGTCACTGTCTCAGAGGGGGAAATGACAGTGTATCTAACACACTGTGACACCCGGTCCCAGAGGGGTAAAGGACAGTGTATCTAACACACTGTGACACCCGGTCCCAGAGGGGGAAAGGACAGTGTATCCATCACACAGTGACACTGTACCAGAGGGGAAAGGACAGTGTATCTAACACACTGTGACACCCGGTCCCAGAGGGGGAAAGGACAGTGTATCTAACACACTGTGACACCCTGTCCCAGAGGTGGAAAGGACAGTGTGTCTAACACACTGTGACACCCGGTCCCAGATGAGGAAAGGACAGTGTATCTAACACACTGTGTCACTGTCTCAGAGGGGGAAATGACAGTGTATCTAACACACTGTGACACTGTCCCAGAGGGGGAAAGGACAGTGTATCTAACACACTGTGACACTGTCCCAGGGGGGAACAGACAGTGTATCTAACACACTGTGACACCCGGTCCCAGAGGGGGAAAGAACAGTGTATCTAACACACTGTGACACCAGTGCGAGAGGGGGAAAGGACAGTGTATCTAACACACTGTGACACCAGTGCGAGAGGGGGAAAGGACAGTGTATCTAACACACTGTGACCCCAAGTCCCAGAGGGGGAAAGGACAGTGTATCTAACACACTGTGACACCCGGTCCCAAATGAGGAAAGGACAGTGTATCTAACACACTGTGACACTGTCCCAGAGGGGGAAAGGACAGTGTATCTAACATACTGTGACACCCGGTCCCAGATGAGGAAAGGACAGTGTATCTAACACACTATGACACCTGGTCCCAGAGGGAAAGGACAGTGTATCTAACATACTGTGACACTGTCCCAGAGGGGGAAAGGACAGTGTATCTAACACACTGTTAGACCCGGTCCCAGAGGGGGAAAGGACAGTGTATCTAACATACTGTGACACCCGGTCCCAGATGAGGAAAGGACAGTGTATCTAACACACTATGACACCTGGTCCCAGAGGGAAAGGACAGTGTATCTAACACACTGTGACACTGTCCCAGAGGGGGAAAGGACAGTGTATCTAACACACTGTTAGACCCGGTCCCAGAGGGGGAAAGGACAGTGTATTTAACACACTGAGGCACTGTCTCAGAGGGGAAAACGACAGTGTATCTAAAACACTGTGGCACTGTCTCAGAGGGGGAAATGACAGTGTATCTAACTCACTGTGACACCCAATCCCAGAGGGGGAAAGGACAGTGTATTTAACACACTGTGGCACTGTCTCAGAGGGGAAAACGACAGTGTATCTAAAACACTGTGGCACTGTCTCAGAGGGGGAAAGGACAGTGTATCTAACACACTGTGACACTGTCCCCGAGGGGGAAAGGACAGTGTATCTAACACACTGTGACACCCGGTCCCAGAGGGGGAAAGGACAGTGTATCTAATTCACTGTGACACCCGGTCCCAGAGGGGGAAAGGACAGTGTAGCTAACACACTGTGACACCCTGTCCCAGAGAGGGAAAGGACAGTGTATCTAACACACTGCGACACCCGCTCCCAGAGGGGGAAAGGACAGTGTATCTAACACACTGTGACACCCGGTCCCAGAGGGGGAAAGGACAGTGTATCTAACACACTGCGACACCCGCTCCCAGAGGGGGAAAGGACAATGCATTTAACACACTGCGACACCCGCTCCCAGAGGGGGAAAGGACAGTGTATCTAACACACTGTGACACTGTCCCAGATGGGTAAAGGACAGTGTATCTAACACACTGTGACACTGTCCCAGAGGGGGAAAGGACAGTGTATCTAACATACTCTGACACCCGGTCCCAGATGAGGAAAGGACAGTGTATCTAACACACTGTGACACCCGGTCCCAGAGGGGGAAAGGACAGTGTATCTAACTCACTGTGACACCCGGTCCCAGAGGGGGAAAGGACAGTGTATCTAACACACTGTGACACCCTGTCCCAGAGAGGGAAAGGACAGTGTATCTAACACACTGCGACACCCGCTCCCAGAGGGGGAAAGGACAGTGTATCTAACAGACTGTGACACCCGGTCCCAGAGGTGGAAAGGACAGTGTATCTAACACACTGCGACACCCGCTCCCAGAGGGGGAAAGGACAGTGCATCTAACACACTGTGACACTGTCCCAGATGGGTAAAGGACAGTGTATCTAACACACTGCGACACTGTCCCAGAGAGGGAAAGGACAGTGTATCTAACACACTGTTAGACCCGGTCCCAGAGGGGGAAAGGACAGTGTATTTAACACACTGTGGCACTGTCTCAGAGGGGGAAATGACAGTGTATCTAACACACTGTGACACTGTCCCAGAGGGGGAAAGGACAGTGTATCTAACACACTGTTAGACCCGGTCCCAGACGGGGAAAGGACAGTGTATGTAACACACTGTGGCACTGTCTCAGAGGGGGAAAAGACAGTGTATCTAACACACTGTGACACTGTCCAGAGGGGGAAAGGACAGTGTATCTAACACACTGTGACACTGTCCAGAGGGGGAAAGGACAGTGTATCTAACACACTTTGACACCCGGTCCCATAGTGAGAAAGCATAGTGCATCTAACACACTGTCACACCCGATCCCAGAGAGGGAAAGGACAGTGTATGTAACACACTGTGGCACTGTCTCAGAGGGGGAAAAGACAGTGTATCTAACACACTGTGACACTGTCCAGAGGGGGAAAGGACAGTGTATCTAACACACTGTGACACTGTCCAGAGGGGGAAAGGACAGTATATCTAACACACTGTGACACTGTCCCAGAGGGGGAAATGACAATGTATCTAACACACTGTGACACCCGGTCCCAGAGGAGGAAAGGACAGTGTATCTAACTCACTGTGACACCCGGTCCCAGAGGGGGAAAGGACAGTGTATCTAACACACTGTGACACCCAGTCCCAGAGGGGGAAAGGACAGTGTATCTAACACACTGTGACACCCAGTCCCAGAGAGGGAAAGGGCAGTGTATCTAACACACTGTGACATTGTCCCAGAGGGGGAATGGACAGTGTATCTAACACACTGTGACATCCGGTTCCAGAGGGGGCAAGGACAGTGTATCTAGCACACTGTGACACCCGGTCCCAGAGGGGGAAGGGACAGTGTATTTAACACACTGTGACACTGTCCCAGAGGGGGAAAGGACAGAGTATCTAACACACTGTGACACCCGGTCCCAGAGGGGAAAAGGACAGTGTATCTAACTCACTGTGACACCCGGTCCCAGAGGGGGAAAGGACAGTGTATCTAACACACTGTGACACTGTCCCAGAGGGGGAAAGGACAGTGTATCTAAATCACTGTGACACCCGGTCCCAGAGGGGGAAAGGACAGTGTATCTAACACACTGTGACACCCGGTCCCAGAGGGGGAAAGGACAGTGTATCTAACACACTGTGACACTGTCCCAGAGGGGGAAAGGACAGTGTATCTAACACACTGTGACACTGTCCCAGAGAGGGAAAGGACAATGTATCTAACACACTGTGACACCCTGTCCCAGAGGGGGAAAGGACAGTGTATCTAACACAATGTGACACACGGTCCCAGAGGGGGAAAGGACAGTGTATCTAACACACTTTGACACCTGGTCCCAGAGGGGGAAAGGACTGTGTATCTAACACACTGTGACACCTGGTCCCAGAGGGGGAAAGGACAGTGTATCTAACGCAATGTGACACACAAGACAGTGTATGAGATCAATATATATTTTTGCAATCGGATGACGTCTGTCTTACCGCATGTCGCCTTGTAGTAACAGAAGTTTCCTGTAATGAAAGATCAAAACAAAAAAATTATTCACGTTGTGAAGGAACAGGACTCACTGTATAAAAGAGATATGGACAGCTGGAAGAGTGGGATAAAGAGAGGGGGGAGATTGTGGATAGGAGGATAGAGACAGGGAGAGACGGGATGGGAGAAAGAGTGAGGGAGAGACTGAGGATGGAGGGATAGAGAGAGGGAGAGACTGGGGTAGAGCGAGGGATAGAGAGAGGGAGAGAGAGAGGGGAGAGACTGGGGCAGAGAGGGATAGAGAGAGGGAGAGACTGGGGATGGCAGGATAGAGAGAGGGAGAGACTGGGGGAGAGAGATGGATAGAGAGAATGACAGAGAGAGGGAGAGAGAGGGGAGAGAGAGAGGGCAGAGACTGGGGATGGAGGTATAGAGCGAGGGGAGAGAGGAGATAGAGAGAGAGAGAGAGGCTGGAGGAGAGAGAGGAGAGACTGGGAGAGAGAGATAGAGAGAGATAGAGAGAGGGTTAGAGAGAGGGATAGAGAGAGGGATAGAGAGAGAGAGAGAGAGAGAGGGATAGAGAGAGAGGAATAGAGAGAGGGGAGAGACTGGGGACAGAGGGATGAAGAGAGCGGAGAGACTGTGAGAGAGAGATAGAGAGAGGGATAGAGAGAGGGGTCGAAAGAGGGGCGAGACTGGGGAGGGAGGTATAGAGAGGGGATAGAGAGCGGGATAGAGAGAGAGAGAGACTGGGAGAGAGATATAGAGAGAGGGATAGAGAGATGGATAGAGAGAGATAGAGAGACTGGGAGAGAGAGATAGAGAGAGGGATAGAGAGAGAGAGAGAGAGACTGGGAGAGAGATAGAGAGAGGGATAGAGAGGGGGATAGAGAGAGAGAGAGACTGGCGGAGAGAGGGGAGAGACTGGAAGAGAGAGATAGAGAGAGGGATAAAGAGGGGGATAGAGAGAGAGAGACTGGTGGAGAGAGGGGAGGGATAGGGAGAGGGGTAGAGAGAGGGATAGAGAGAAGGGAGAGACTGGGGTGGGAGGGCAGGAGAGATAGAGACTGTGAGATAGGGAGAGGGTTAGAGAGAGGGGATTAATTAGGAGAGAGAGGGATAGAAAGAGGGGAGAGAGAGAGGGGGAGAGAGGGATAGAGAGAGGGGAGGGAGAGAAAGAGGGAGAGAGAGGGAGGATTAACTGGGAGAATGAGGGGTTGAGAGGGGGAAGGAGAGAGGGAAGGAGATAGGGCTGGAGAGAGGGAATGAGAGAAGGGAGAGAGAGATAGAAAGAGAGAGAGAGAGGGATAGAGAGAGGGGAGAGAGGGATAGAGAGAGAGAGAGAGAGGGATAGATAGAGAGAGGTAGAGAGAGAGGGAGCGAGAGACTGGGGAGAGAGAGGGATAGAGAGAGGGATAGAGAGAGAGGGATAGAGAGAGGGGAGAGAGAGGGATAGAGAGAGGGAGAGAGAGAGCGATAGAGAGAGGGGAGAGAGGGAGAAAGAGAGAGAGGGAGAGAGAGAGCGGAGAGACTGGGGGTGAGAGGGATAGAGAGACTGTGAGAGAGAGAGAGACGGGGAGAGAGGGGAGGGACTGTGGAGAGAGGGATAGAGAGACGGGGAGAGAGGGGAGAGACTGTGGAGAGAGGGATAGAGAGCAGAGAGATTGAGGATAGAGGGATAGAGAGAAGGATAGGGAGAGGGATAGAGAGAGGGCAGAGAGTGAGGGAGTTTGGGATGGAGACATAGAGAGACTGTGAGAGAGAGAGAGAGAGAGAGACGGGGAGGGAGGAGAGAGACTGTGGATAGAGGGATAGAGAGAGGGATAGGGAGAGGGATAGAGAGAGGGGAGAGAGTGAGGGAGAGACTGGCGGAGAGAGGGGAGAGACTGGGAGAGAGAGATAGAGAGAGGGATAAAGAGGGGGATAGAGAGAGAGAGACTGGTGGAGAGAGGGGAGGGATAGGGAGAGGGGTAGAGAGAGGGATAGAGAGAAGGGAGAGTCTGGGGTGGGAGGGCAGGAGAGATAGAGTCTGTGAGATAGGGAGAGGGTTAGAGAGAGGGGATTAATTAGGAGAGAGAGGGATAGAAAGAGGGGAGAGAGAGAGGGGGAGAGAGGGATAGAGAGAGGGGAGGGAGAGAAAGAGGGAGAGAGAGGGAGGATTAACTGGGAGAATGAGGGGTTGAGAGGGGGAAGGAGAGAGGGAAGGAGATAGGGCTGGAGAGAGGGAATGAGAGAAGGGAGAGAGAGATAGAAAGAGAGAGAGAGAGGGATAGAGAGAGGGGAGAGAGGGATAGAGAGAAATAGAGAGGGACAGAGAGAGGGGAAAGAAGGATAGAGAGAGAGAGAGAGAGGGATAGATAGAGAGAGGTAGAGAGAGAGAGGGAGCGAGAGACTGGGGAGAGAGAGGGATAGAGAGAGGGATAGAGAGAGAGGGATAGAGAGAGGGGAGAGAGAGGGATAGAGAGAGGGAGAGAGAGAGCGATAGAGAGAGGGGAGAGAGGGAGAAAGAGAGAGAGGGAGAGAGAGAGCGGAGAGACTGGGGGTGAGAGGGATAGAGAGAGGGAGAGATAGAGAGGGATAGAGAAAAAGTGAGAGAAGGGAGAGGAGGGATGGAGAGAGGGATAGAGAGAGAGAGAGGGGGGATAGAGAGAGGGATAATGAGAGAGAGAGGGATAGAGAGAGGGAGAGAGGGATAGAGACAGAGGGATAGAGAGATAGGAGAGAGGGATAGAGAGAGGGTGAGAGTGGGGGATTAAATGTGAGAGTGAGGGATAGAGAAGGGGAAGGAGAGAGGGAAGGAGAGACGGAATGAGCGAGGGCTGGAGAGAGGGATGGAGAGAGGGAATGAGAGAGGGAAGGAGATAAGGGAGAGAGGGATAGAGAGTGGGATAGAGAGAGGGAAGTAGAGTGGGATGGAGAGAGGGAAGGAGAGAGGGATAGAGAGAGGGAAGTAGAGCGGGATGGAGAAAGGGAAGGAGAAAGGGATAGAGAGAGCGATAGAGAGAGGGAAGGAGAGCGAGATGGAGAGAGGGAAGGAGAGAGGGATGGAGAGAGGGACGTAGAGAGGGAAGGAGAGAGGGTCAGAGAGAGGGATGGAGAGAGGGAAGGAGAGCGAGATGGAGAGAGGGATGGAGAGAGGGAATGAGAGAAGAAAGGAGAGAAGGGAGAGAGGGATGGAAAGAGGGATAGAGAGAGAGGGATAGAGGGACGGAAGAGAGGTATAGAGAGAGAGAGATAGAGAGAGGGGAGGGAGGGATAAAGAGAGGGTTAGAGAGAGGGATAGAGAGTGGGAGAGAGAGAGGGAGAGAGAGAGGGGATTAACTGGTAGAGGGAGTGATAGAGAAGGGGATGAGAGAGGGAAGGAGAGAGGGAAGGAGATAAGGGAGTGAGGGATGGAGAGAGAGAATGAGAGAGGGAAGGAGATGAGGGAGTGAGGGATGGAGAGAGGGATAGAGAGAGAGAAGGAGAGAGGGATAGAGAGATGGTTAGAGAAAGGTAAGGAGAGTCAGATGGAGCGAGGGATGGAGTAAGGGAAGGAGAAAGGGATAGAATGAGTGATAGAGAGAGGGAAGAAGAGAGATGGAGAGAGGGATAGAGAGCGGGATGAAGAGAGGGAAGGAGAGAGGGATGGAGTGAGGGATGGACAGAGGGTAGGAGAGGGGGATGGAGAGAGGGAAGGAGAGAGGGTAGGAGAGAGGGATGGAGAGAGGGAAGGAGAGAGGGATGGAGAGAGGGAAGGAGAGCGAGGTGGAGAGAGGGAAGGAGAGACGGAATGAGAGAGAGGGAGAGAGGGATGGAGAGAGGGATGGAGAGGGGGATGGAGAACGGGATGGAGAGAGGGTTGGAGAGCGGATGAAGAGAGGGATGGAGAGCGAGATGGAGAGAGGGAAGGATAGAGGGATGGAGAGAGGGGTGGAGAGAGGGATGGAGAGCGAGATGGAGAGAGGGATGGAGAGAGGGATGAAGAGAGGGATGGAGAGAGGGAAGGAGAGAGGGATCGAGAGAGTGATGGAAAGAGGGATGGAGAGCGGAATGGAGAGAAGGATGGAGAGAGGGATAGAGGAATGGATGGAAGGAGGGAAGGAGAGGGGGATAGAGAGAGGGATGGAGAGAGGGTTGGAGAGAGGGATGGAGAGAGGGATGGAGAGAGGGATAGAGAGAGGGATAGAGAGAGGGATGGAGAGCGGGATGGAGAGAGGGATGGAGAGAGTGATGGATAGAGGGAAGGAGAGAGGGAGAGAGCGAGATAGAGAGAGAGAAGGAGAGGGGGATGGATAGTGGGATGGAGAGAGGATGGATAGTGGGATGGAGAGAGGGATGGAGAGAGTGATGGAGAGAGGGATGGAGTGAGGGATATAGAGAGGGAGGGAGAGAGGCATAGAGAGAGGGACGGAGAGAGGGAAGGAGAGAGGGATGAAGAGAGGGAAGGAGAGAGGGATGGAGTGAGGGATGGACAGAGGGTAGGAGAGGGGGATGGAGAGAGGGAAGGAGAGAGGGTAGGAGAGAGGGATGGAGAGAGGGAAGGAGAGAGGGATGGAGAGTGGGAAGGAGAGCGAGGTGGAGAGAGGGAAGGAGAGACGGAATGAGAGAGAGGGAGAGAGGGATGGGAGAGGATGGAGAGGGGGATGGAGAGGGGGATGGAGAGAGGGTTGGAGAGCGGATGAAGAGAGGGATGGAGAGCGAGATGGAGAGAGGGAAGGATAGAGGGATGGAGAGAGGGATGGAGAGAGGGATGGAGAGCGAGATGGAGAGAGGGATGGAGAGAGGGATGAAGAGAGGGATGGAGAGAGGGAAGAGAGAGGGATCGAGAGAGTGATGGAAAGAGGGATGGAGAGCGGAATGGAGAGAAGGATGGAGAGAGGGATAGAGGAATGGATGGAAGGAGGGAAGGAGAGGGGGATAGAGAGAGGGATGGAGAGAGGTTGGAGAGAGGGATGGAGAGAGGGATGGAGAGAGGGATAGAGAGAGGGATAGAGAGAGGGATGGAGAGCAGGATGGAGAGAGGGATGGAGAGAGTGATGGATAGAGGGAAGGAGAGAGGGAGAGAGCGAGATAGAGAGAGAGAAGGAGAGGGGATGGATAGTGGGATGGAGAGAGGGATGGAGAGAGTGATGGAGAGAGGGATGGAGTGAGGGATATAGAGAGGGAGGGAGAGAGGGCATAGAGAGAGGGACGGAGAGAGGGAAGGAGAGAGGGATGGAGAGTGAGATGGAGAGAGGGATGGAGAGAGTGAAGAAGAGGGGGATGAAGAGAGGGATGGAGAGAGGGAAGGAGAGAGGGATCGAGAGAGTGATGGAAGAAGATGGAGAGCGGATGGAGAGAAGGATGGAGAGAGGGATTGGAGGGAGGGATGGAAGGAGGGAAGGAGAGGGGATAAGAGAGGGATGGAGAGAGGGTTGGAGAGAGGATGGAGAAGGATGGAGAAGGAGAGTGAGGATAGAGAGAGGATGGAGAGCGGGATGGAGAGAGGGATGGAGAGAGTATGGATAGAGGAAGGGGAGGGGAGGGTGCGAGATAGAGAGAGAGAAGGAGAGGGGATGGATAGTGGATGGAGAGAGGATGGAGAGAGTGATGGAGAGAGGATGGAGTGAGGATGAGAGAGGATGAGCGATGGATGGAGAGCCGGATGGAGTGAGGGATATAGAGAGGGAGGAGAGAGGCATTGAGAGAGGGACGGAGAGAGGGAAGGAGAGTGAGATGAGAGAGGATGGAGAGAGGGATGGACGGAGAGAGGAGAGGGGGATGGAGAGAGGGATGGAGGGAGGGATGGAGTGAGGGATGGAGAGCGGGAGGTGAGCGGATGGAGAGAGGGAAGGAGAGAGGAAGAGAGATGGAGAGAGGGATGGAGAGTGAGAGGATGGAGAGAAGGATGGGAGGGGGAGAGGAGAGAGGGGATGGTGAGAGAGAGATGGAGAGAGGGATGGAGAGATGGTGAGAGGAGAGAGGGATGGAGAGAAGATGAGAGAGGATGGAGAGAGGGACGGAGAGAGGGGATGGTGAGAGGGTTGGAGAGAGGATGAGAGAGTGATAGAGAGGGGAGGGTCAGGGAAGGAGAGAGGGATGGAGAGAGAGATGGAGAGAGGGTTGGGGAGAGGAAGGAGAGAGGGATGAGAGAGAGGGAGAGGAGGAGGGAGGAGAGAGGGATGGTGAGAGGGGATGGAGAGAGGGATGGGGAGGGGGGAAGAGAAGGGAGGGAGAGGAGGGAGAGAGATGGAGATGGATGAGAGAGGGATGGAGAGGAGAGAGAGGGATGAGAGGAGGAGAGGGATGGAGAGAGGATGAGAGAGGATGAGAGGATGGAGAGCGGATGAGAGGATGGAGAGAGGGATGGAGGGATGGATGGAAGGAGGGAAGGAGGAGGGAGAGAGAGAGAGGGATGGAGAGAGGGTTGGAGAGAGGGATGAGAGCAGGGATGGAGAGAGGGATAGAGAGAGGGATAGAGAGAGGGATGGAGAGCGGGATGGAGAGAGGGATGGAGAGAGTGATGGATAGAGGGAAGGAGAGAGGGAGAGAGCGAGATAGATAGAGAGAAGGAGAGGGGGATGGATAGTGGGATGAGAGGGATGGAGAGAGTGATGGAGAGAGGGATGGAGTGAGGGATATAGAGAGGGAGGGAGAGAGGCATAGAGAGAGGGACGAGAGAGGGAAGGAGAGAGGATGGAGAGTGAGATGGAGAGAGGGATGGAGAGCGTGAAGGAGAGGGGATGAAGAGGAGGGATGGAGAGAGGAAGGAGAGAGGGATCGAGAGAGTGATGGAAAGAGGGATGGAGAGCGGAATGGAGAGAAGGATGGAGAGAGGGATGGAGGAGGGATGGAAGGAGGGAAGGAGAGGGGGATAGAGAGAGGGATGGAGAGAGGGTTGGAGAGAGGGATGGAGAGAGGAGGGAGAGAGGGATAGAGAGAGGGATAGAGAGAGGGATGGAGAGCGGGATGGAGAGAGGATGGAGAGAGTGATGGATAGAGGAAAGGGAGAGGAGAGAGCGAGATAGAAGAGAGAAGGAGAGGGGGATGGATAGTGGGATGGAGCGAGGGATGGAGAGAGTGATGGAGAGAGGGATGGAGTGAGGGATGGAGAGAGGGATGGAGCGATGGATGGAGAGCCGGATGGAGTGAGGGATATAGAGAGGGAGGGAGAGAGGCATAGAGAGAGGGACGGAGAGAGGGAAGGAGAGTGAGATGGAGAGAGGGATGGAGAGAGTGAAGGAGAGGGCGATGGAGAGATGGATGGGAGGGAGGGATGGAGTGAGGGATGTAGAGCGGGATGGTGAGCGGGATGGAGAGAGGATGGAGAGAGGGATGGAGAGAGGGATGGTGAGAGGAATGGAGAGAAGGATGGGGAGAGGGATGGAGAGAGGGAAGGAGAGAGGGGTGGAGAGAGAGATGGAGAGATGGTTGGGGAGGGGACGGAGAGAGGGATGGAGAGACCGATGGAGAGAGGGATGGTGAATGTGATAGAGAGAGGGATGGAGAGAAGAATAGAGAGAGGAATGGAGAGAGGACGGAGAGAGGGATGGAGAGAGGGTTGGGGAGAGGGATGGAGAGAGCGATAGAGAGGGGGATGGTCAGGGGAAGGAGAGAGGGATGGAGAGAGAGATGGAGAGAGGGATGGGGAGAGGGAAGGAGAGAGGGATGGAGAGAGGAAGGAGAGAGGATGGTGAGTGGGATGGAGAGAGGAATGGAGAGGGTGATGTAGAGAGGGATGGAGAGAGAGATGGAGAGAGGGAAGGAGAGAGGGATGCTGAGAGGGATGGAGAGAGGATGGGGAGGGGGAAGGAGAGAGGGACGGAGAGAGTAATGGAGATAGAGAGATGGATGGAGAGAGGGATGGAGAGAGGGATGGAGAGCGGGATGGAGAGAGGGAAGGAGAGAGGGGTAGAGAGAGGGATGGAGAGAGGGATGTAGATAAGGGAGAGAGGGATGGAGAGTGGGATAGAGAGAGGGAAGTAGAGCAGGATGGAGAGAGGGAAGGAGAGAGGCCTGGAGTGAGGTCTGGCGAGAGGAGTGGAGGGTATGATAGAGAGAGGGATGGAGAAAGGGAAGGAGAAAGGATAGAGAGATCGATAGAGAGAGGAAGGGGAGAGATGAAGAGAGGGATAGAGAGTGGATGAAGAGAGGGAAGGAGAGCAAGATGGAGAGAGGGAAGGAGAGGGGGAATGAGAGAAGAAAGGAGAGAAGCGAGAGAGGGATGGAGAGAGGGATAGACAGAGTAACGTAGAGCGGGATTGAGAGAGGGATGGAGAGAGGGATAGAGAGAGAGGGATAGAGGGACGGGACAGAGGTATAGAGAGAGAGGGATAGAGACAGGGAAGGGAGGGATAGAGAGAGGGATAGAGAGAGGGATAGAGAGTGGGAGAGAGAGAGGGAGAGAGAGAGGGATTAACTGGGAGAGTGAGTGATAGAGAAGGGGATGGAGAGAGGGAAGGAGAGGGGAAGGAGATAAGGGAGTGACGGATGGAGAGAGGAATGAGAGAGGAAGGAGATGAGGGAGTGAGGGATGGAGAGAGGGATGGAGGGGGGATGGAGAGAGGGTCAGAGAGAGGGATGGAGAGAGGGTTGGGGAGAGAATGGAGTGAGCGATAGAGAGGGGGATGGAGAGGGGGACGGAGAGAGGGATGAAATGACGGATGGAGAGCGGGAAGAGAGAGGGATGGAGTGAGGGATAGAGAGTGTGATGGAGAGGGAAGGAGAGGGGGACGGGGAGAGGATGAAATGACGGATGGAGAGCGGGAAGGAGAGAGGATGGAGTGATGGAAGGAGAGCAGGGTGGAGAGTGTTTGGAGAGAGGGATAGAGAGAGCGATAGAGAGGGGGAGGAGAGAGGGATGGAGAGCGGTATGGAGAGAGGGATAGAGAGAGGGATGGACCGATGGAAGGAGAGAGGGATGGAGTGAGGAATGGAGAGAGGGAGGAGAGAGGCAATAGAGAGATAGACGGAGAGAGGGAAGGAGAGAGGGATGGAGAGTGAGATGTAGAGAGGGATGCAGAGAGGGATGGAGAGAGGGAAGTAGTGAGGGATGGAGAGAGGGAAGGAGAGAGGGATGGAGATAGGGATGGAGAGAGGGATGGAGACAGGGAGGGAGAGAGGCATAGAGAGCGGGACGGAGAGAGGGAAGTAGAGAGGGATGGAGAGTGAGATGGAGAGAGGGATGGGGAGTGGGATGGAGAGAGTGAAGGAGAGAGGGATGGAGAGAGGGATGGAGAGAGGGATGGAGAGAGGGATGGAGAGGGATGGAGAGAGGGATGGAGTGAGCGATAGAGAGTGGTTTGGAGAGAGGGATGGAGAAAGGGTTGGAGAGAGGGATAGAGAGAGGGATAGAGCGAGGGATGGAGAGAGGGGTGGTGAGAGGGAAGGAGATAGGGATGGAGAGAGGGATTGAGCGAGAGATGGAGAGAGTAAAGGAGAGAGGGAAGGATAAAGGGCTGGAGAGAGGGGTGGAGAGAGGGATGGAGAGAGGGACGGGGAGAGCGATGGAGAGAGGGATGGGGAGAGGGATGGAGAGAGTGGTGGAGAGAGGGAAGGAGAGAGGGAGGGAGCGCGGGAAGGAGAGAGGGAGGGAGAGAGGGATGACGAGAGGGCTGGAGAGAGGGATGGAGAGATGGAAGGAGAGAGGGAGGGAGAGATGGATGGAGAGAGGGATGGAGAGAGTGAAGGAGAGAGGGAGGGAGAGAGGGAAGGAGAGAGGGATGGAGAGCGTGATGGAGAGATGGAAGGAGAGAAGGAGGGAGAGAGGGCTGGAGAGAGGGATGGAGAGAGGGATGGAGAGAGGGAGGGAGAGAGGGATGGAGAGATGTAAGGAGAGAGTGACGGAGAGGGGGATGGAGTGAGGGAATGAAGGAGAGATGGCGAGTGCGATGGAGAGAGGGATGGAGTATGGGATGGAGAGGGGGATGGAGAGAGGGATGGAGAGAGGAATGGAGAGAGGAATGGAGAGAGGGATAGAGAGGGGGATGGTGAGAGGTATGATGAGCGGGATGGAGAGAGGGATGGAGAGAGAGATGGAGAGAGGGATGGAGAGCGCGATGGAGAGAGGGAAGGAGAGAGGGAAGGTTAGCGGGATGGAGAGAGGGATGGAGAGAGAGATGGAGAGAGGGAAGGAGAGAGGGCAGGAGAGAGGGATGGAGAGAGGGAAGGAGAGAGTGAAGGAGAGAGGGAAGGATAGAGGGCTGGAGAGAGGGATGGAGAGAGGGTTGGAGAGACTAATGGAGAGAGGGATGGAGAGAGAGATGGAGAGAGGGAAGGAGAGAGGGAAGGTTAGCGGGATGGAGAGAGGGATGGAGAGAGAGATGGAGAGAGGGAAGGAGAGAGGGCAGGAGAGAGGGATGGAGAGAGGGAAGGAGAGAGTGAAGGAGAGAGGGAAGGATAGAGGGCTGGAGAGAGGGATGGAGAGAGGGTTGGAGAGACTAATGGAGAGAGGGATGGAGAGAGAGATGGAGAGAGGGATGGAGAGAGGGAAGGAGTGAGAGATGGAGAGAGGGATGGAAAGAGGGATGGAGAGAGGGACGGAGGGAGGGATGGAGAGAGGGATGGAGAGAGAGGTGGAGAGAGGGAAGGATAGAGGGATGGAGAGAGGGATGGAGAGAGGGTTGGAGAGACTAATGGAGAGAGGGATGGAGAGAGAGATGGAGAGAGGGATGGAGAGAGGGAAGGAGTGAGAGATGGAGAGAGGGATAGAAAGAGGGATGGAGAGAGGGACGGAGAGAGGGATGGAGAGAGGGATGGAGAGAGAGATGGAGAGAGGGAAGGATAGAGGGATGGAGAGAGGGATGGAGAGAGGAAAGGAGAGAGGGATGGAGAGAGGGATGGAGAGAGGGATAGCTCGAGGAAAGGAGTGAGGGATAGAGAGAGGGATGGAGAGAGGGATGGAGTTATAGAGAGAGGGATGGCGAGAGGGATGGAGAGAGGGATTTAGTGAGGGATGGAGAGGGGAATGGAGAGAGGGATGGAGAGTGGGATGGAGAGAGGAATGGAGAGAGGGATAGAGAGAGGGATGGTGAGAGGTATGATGAGCGGGATGGGGAGAGGGATGGAGAGAGAGATGGAGAGAGGGATGGAGAGCGCGATGGAGAGAGGGAAGGGGAGAGGGAAGGATAGAGGGATGGAGAGAGGGATGGAGAGCGAGATGGAGAGAGGGATGGAGAGAAGGCTGGAGAGAGGGATGTAGAGAGGGATGAAGAGCGGGATGGAGAGAGAGATGGACAGAGGGAAGCAGAGAGGGATGGAGAGAGGGAAGGAGAGAGGGCTGGAGAGAGGGATGGAGAGAGGGATGGAGAGAGGGACGGGGAGAGCGATGGAGAGAGGGATGGGGAGAGGGATGGAGAGAGTGGTGGAGAGATGGAAGGAGAGAGGGAGGGAGCGCGGGAAGGAGATAGGGATGGAGAGAGGGATGGAGAGATGGAAGGAGAGAGGGAGGGAGAGAGGTATGGAGAGAGGGATGGAGAGAGTGAAGGAGAGAGGGAGGGAGAGAGGGAATGAGAGCGGGATGGAGAGCGTGATGGAGAGATGGAAGGAGAGAGGGAGGGAGGGCTGGAGAGAGGGATGGAGAGAGGGATGGAGAGAGGGAGGGAGAGAGGGATGGAGAGACGGAAGGAGAGAGGGACGGAGAGAGGGAAGGAGAGACGGAAGGAGAGAAGAATGGAGAGAGGGAAGGAGAGAGTGATGGAGCGAGGGAACGAGAGAGGAAAGGAGAGAGGGAAGGAGAGAGGGATGGAGAGAGGGATGGAGAGAGGGATGGAGAGAGGGAAAGACAGAGGAATGGAGAGAGGGATGGAGAGAGGGATGGAGAGAGGGAAGGAGAGAGGGATAGAGAGAGGGATGGAGAGAGGGATGGAGAGAGGGATCGAGTGAGGGATGGAGAGAGGGAACGAGAGAGGAATGGAAAGAGTGATGAAGCGAGGGATGGAGAGTGGGATGGAGAGAGGGATGGAGAGAGGGATGGAGAGAGGGATGGAGAGAGGGATGGAGAGCGGGATCGAGTGAGGGATCGAGAGAGGGATGGAGAGAGGGAAGGAGAGAGGGATGGAGAGAGGGATGGAGAGTGGGATGGAGAGAGGGATGGAGAGAGGGAAGGAGAGAGGGATGGAAAGAGGGATGGAGAGCGGGATGGAGTGTGGAATGGAGAGAGGGAAGGAGAGTGGGATGAAAAGAGGGATGGAGAGAGGGATGGAGAGAGGGATGGAGAGAGGGATGGAGAGAGGGATGGAGAGAGGGATGGAGAGAAGGATGGAAAGAGGGATGGAGAGTGGGATGGAGTGAGGGATGGAGAGAGGGAAGGAGAGAGGGTTGGAAAGAGGGCTGGAGAGAAGGATGGACAGAGGGATGGAGAGCCGGATAGAGAGAGGGATGGAGAGAGGGATGGAGAGAGGGATGGAGAGTGGGAAGGAGAGAGGGATGGTGAGCTGGATGGAGGGAAGGATGGAGAGAGGGATGGAGAGAGGGATGGAGAGAGGGATGGAGAGAGGGATGGAGAGCGAGATGGAGAGAGGGATGGAGAGAGGGAAGGAGAGAGGGATGGAGAGAGGGAAGGAGAGAGGGACGGTGAGCGGGATGGAGGGATGGATGGAGAGTGGGATAGAGAGAGGGAAGGATAGAGGGATGGAGAGCGGGATGGAGAGAGTGATGGTGAGAGGGAAGGAGAGAGGGATGGAAGCTGGAAGGAGTGAGGGATGGAGAGAGGGAAGGAGAGAGTGATGGAGAGAGTGAAGGAGAGAGGGATGGAGAGATGGTAGGAGAGCGGGATGGAGAGAGGAATGGAGAGCGGGATGGAGAGAGGGATGGAGAGAGGGAAGGAGAGAGGGAAGGAGAGAGGGATGGAGAGAGTGAAGGAGAGAGGGAAGGAGAGAGGGAAGGAGAGCGGGAAGGAGAGTGCTGGCTCCGTTTGTTATTATGGAATTCAGATGTCACCCTCACCCGCGATGTGTTTGGCCCCCTGCTGCCCCCAGCGCATCGTTACCAAGACAACATGCTTGTTCATTCCTGCGTCAGCCACCGCTGAAGGCCGAGGAATGAGGTTGGCCGCTCTCGGAAGTGGCCATTCATCCCGTCCTATCCCTCCTGGTCCAGGAATCTGCTTCCTCTTGACTCTGGCCCAGTCTCCCCACCAAACTGATTTCAAACCCTCGACCCAAATCTCCACTCCTCCTTCCCATCCCCATGGAGGACAGTCCTCAACGTCTCCAATCTCCCCATCACTGACCTTCCCGCTGCTCTGAAACCACTCTCGTCAATCTCTCTCTCTCTCTCTGACTCCTCTGTCTGTCTCTGACTCTTTCTCTCTGACTCTCTCGCTTTCACTCTCTGTGTCTCTCTCCCTCTCTCTCTCCCTCTCTGACATCCTGCCTCCCTTGTTTGTCTCCCTCCCTCGCTCTCTCTCTTGGTTTCTCTATGTCTCTCTCTCTCGTTCTTTCTCTCTCTGTCTCTTTGTATCTCGCTCTTTCTCTCTCTCTCTGCCACTCTCTCTCTATCTCTTTCTGTCTGCCTGTCTATCTGTCTCTCTCCCTCTCTCAGTGATGCTCGATCAATTGCACAAAGATGCAGATTGGGTACAACTGTGGCTTTATTACAGTCAGATGCGTGGCCTCCTGCTGCAGCTGGCGAAATGGCAGGGCACTGGAGGTCATGCATATTTATACAGTTCTCCCTGGGCGGAGCCAGCCGGCAGGAGCTACCGGCGAACCTGTAGTGCAGGTCCTACCTTACATCTCCTATTACAGTGGTTCACCACATTCACCCCCTGTTAAAAATGAGTCCGGCAGGGGTGACGTGGAACTATATACAATTAGTGCAATTATGTACAGTGGTAGGGAAAGAAAAGTCCATGTTGACGGTCCAGAGTCCGTCAAAGGTTCAGCCGGTCCGGTGCTTTGGTGCTTCGTTGGGAGCGGCGTAACGGTGGCGGCAAAGTCGGTGCTGGCGGTGGTGGAGGTGGCCCCGATGGCGGTGGTGGCGGTGCTGATACTGGCCAGTCATCGGGGAACTCCGGGAGCGTACAGAAGTCCTCTTCGTCCTCTTGCGCAGAAAAGGGAACGGTGGGGTGTGGTCTGGTGGGGTCAATATTGGCGGCGCGGTGGGAGGTGGGGGGGGGGGGGGGTGTTGGTGTGGAATGTGATGGTGCCAGGTCCCTGAGTGAGACAGTATCTTGGCGGCCGTCGGGGAACTCAATGTGGGCATATTGAGGGTTGGCGTGGAGCAGGTGAACCCTGTCCACCAAGGGGTCCGCCTTGTGGAGTCGGACGTGCCTACGGAGAAGGACCGGTCCTGGAGCTGCGAGCCAAGTCGGGAGCGACACCCCGGATGTGGACTTCCTGGGGAAGGTAAAAACACGCTCATGGGGTGTGTTGTTAGTGGCGGTGCACAGCAGTGACCGAATGGAGTGGAGTGCATCAGGGAGGACCTCCTGCCAGCGAGAGGCTGGGAGATTCCTGGACCGTAGGGCCAGCTGGACGGCCCTCCAAACCGTCCCATTCTCCCGTTCTACTTGCCCGTTTCCCCGAGGGTTGTAGCTGGTCGTCCTGCTGGAGGCGACACCCCTGCTGAGGAGGAACTGACGCAGCTCATCGCTCATGAATGAGGATCCGCGGTCGCTGTGGATGTAGGCGGGGAAACCGAACAGAGCGAAGATTGTGTTGAGGGCCTTGATGACGGTGGCAGACGTCATATCGGGGCATGGGATGGCGAAGGGGAATCTGCAGTACTCATCGACCACACTGAGAATGTACGTGTTACGGTCGGTGGAGGGGAGGGGCCCTTTGAAATCCAAGCTGAGGCGTTCAAATGGGCGGGAAAACTTCACCAGGCGCGCGCGGTCCGGCTGGTAGAAGTGCGGCTTGCACTCCGCACAGACCTGGCAGTCCCTGGTGACTGTCCTTACTTCCTCGAAGGAGTAGGGCAGATTGCGAGCTTTGACCAGATGGTACAATCGAGTGACCCCCGGGTGACAATGGCTGTTGTGTAGGGCCCGGAGTTGGTCCACTTGTGCGATGGCACATGTACCTCGGGAGAGGGCCTTTGGGGGCTCGTTGAGTTTACCGGGGCGATACAAGATCTCATAATTATAGGTGGAGAGCTCGATTTTCCACCGCAAGATTTTATCATTTTTGATCTTGCCCCGCTGTGTGTTATTGAACATGAAGGCTACCGACTGTTGGTCCGTAAGGAGAGTGAATCTCTTACCGGCCAGGTAATGCCTCCAATGCCGCACAGCTTCAACGATAGCTTGGGCCTCCTTCTCGACGGATGAGTGTTGAATTTCAGAGGCATGAAGGGTGCGGGAAAAGAATGCCACGGGTCTGCCTGCCTGGTTGAGGGTGGCGGCTAGGGCGACGTCTGAAGCGTCGCTTTCTACTTGGAAAGGCAGTGACTCGTCCACTGCGCCCATCCCGGCCTTGGCGATGTCTGCTCTGATGTGGGCGAAAGCATGTTGTGTCTCGGCCGCGAGGGGGAATTAGGTGGACTGAATGAGTGGGCGGGCCTTGTCCGCATAGTTTGGGACCCACTGAGCGTAGTAGGAAAAGAACCCCAGGCAGAGTTGGAGGGCCTTGGGGCAGTGGGGGAGGGGAAGTTCCATGAGGGGCGCATGCGATCGGGGTCGGGCCCGAGAAGTCCGTTTTGGACTATATAGCCAAGAATGGCTAACCGGGTCGTGCTGAACACACACTTCTCTTTGTTGTAGGTCAGGTTGAGAAGAGTGGCAGTGAGGAGGAATTTATCGAGGTTGGCACCGTGGTCCTGCTGGTCATGGCTGCAGATGGTGACATTATCTAAGTACGGAAAGGTGGCCCGCAAACCATACTGGTCGACCATTCGGTCCATCTCTCTTTGGAAGACCGTGACCCCATTTGTGACACCGAAAGGGACCCTAAGGAAGTGGTAGAGGCGACCGTCCACCTCGAAGGCCGTGTATGGACGGTCCAACTTCCGGATGGGGAGCTGGTGGTAGGCGGATTTCAGGTCAATTGCTGAGAAGACCCGCTCCTGTGCAATCTGATTGACCATATCAGATATGCGTGGGAGGGGGTACGCGTCGAGCTGCGTGTACCGATTGATGGTCTGGCTGTAGTCCACGACCATTCTGTGTTTCTCACCAGTTTTAACCACTACCACTTGGGCTCTCCAGGGGCTGTTGCTGGCCTCGATAATACCCTCCTTAAGCAGCCGCCGGACTTCGGACGGGATGAAGGTCTGGTCCTGGGTGCTGTACCGTCTGCTCCTGGTGGCAACGGGCTTGCAATCCGCAGTTGGATTGGCAAAAAGGGAGGAGGGATCGACCTTGAGGGTCGCGAGGCCGCAAACGGTAAGGGGGGGGTAAGGGCCCGCCGAATTTAAGGGTGAGGCTCTTGAGGTTGCACTGGAAGTCCAGGCCCAACAGGAGTGCAGCGCAGAGATTAGGAAGGACATAGAGGAGGAAATTACTAAATTCTACACCCTGGACCGTGAGGGTGACTGTACAAAAGCCTCGGATCGGGACGGAGTGGGACCCGGAGGCTAGGGAGATCCTTTGATTGGCCGGGTGGACCGCGAGGGAGCAGCGCCTTACCGTATCTGGGTGAACGAAGCTTTCGGTGCTCTCGGAGTCCAGTAGGCACGAGGTCGCGTGGCCGTTGATTTTAACCGTCGTTGACGCGGTGGCCAGGTTGTGCGGGCGAGATTGGTCCAGCGTCATCGAAGCGAGCTGCGGGTAGCCATTGGATGCTTCGGGTGGCGAGCGTGGGCGGTTCTGATGTCAGGATGTCCGGAGACCTTGTGGGGCACAAGATGACGGCACCCATGGTGTGCACATTGCGGGGTCGGGACAAGATGGCGGCGCCCATGGTGCGCACATTGCGGGGTCGGGACAAGATGGCGGCGCCCATGGTGCGCACATTGCGGGGTCGGGACAAGATGGCGGCGCCCATGGTGCGCACATTGCGGGGTCGGGACAAGATGGCGGCGCCCATGGTGTGCACATTGCGGGGTCGGGACAAGATGGCGGCGCCCATGGTGTGCACATTGCGGGGTCGGGACAAGATGGCGGCACGCATGGTGAGCACATTGCGGGGTCGGTACAAAATGGCGGCACCTATGGTGTGCACATTGCGGGGTTGGGACAAAATGGCGGCACCCATGGTGCGCACATTGCGGGGTTGGGACAAGATGGCGGCGCCCATGGTGTGCACATTGCGGGGTCGGGACAAAATGGCGGCACCCATGGTGCGCACATTGCGGGGTTGGGACAAGATGGCGGCGCCCATGGTGTGCACATTGCGGGGTTGGGACAAGATGGCGGCGCCCATTGCTTGCACATGGACCCGGGAGGAGAAGATGGCGGCTCCCATTGTGCGTCTGGCGTGGGGGAGGGGGCGATGGCGGGCGCGATCGCAGCGACTGCGCGGGCCTGGCACACAGCCGCGAAGCGGCCCTTTTTGCTGCAGGCTTTACAAACAGCAGTGCGGGCCGGGCAGTGTTGGCGGGGGTGCTTCTGCTGACCATAGAAGTAGCAGCGGGGACCCCCGGGGTGCGCGGATCGGCGTGCGGCGCAGGCGTATTGCGAAGGCAGGGCCCCAGCTGAGGAGGTCGTCGGCGGGGTCCAGGAGGGGCAGGAAGGGGTAGAAGGGTGGGCAGCGCGGCGGGAGAGGTACGATTGTACGTTACGGGATGCGACCATCATGGAGAGCGCCAAGGTTTTCGCCTCAGCCAGTTCGAGCGTGGCCCCTTCCAGTAATCGTTCTCGGATGCGGTCCGACGCAATCCCCGTCACGAAGGCATCGCGCATGAGGGGATTCGCGTGTTCGGCGGCCGTGACGGCCTGAGAGTCAGTCCCGGGCGAGTGGAATTGGGGCCCGCCAGAAATCTTCGATGGACTCACCAGGTAGTTGCGAGCGGGTGGCGAGTACATGCCTGGCGAAGAGCGTGTTCGCCTTCTGCGCGTAGTGTTCCTTAAGGAGTTCCATTGCTTTTGTGTAAGTCGTGGCGTCTTGGATCAACGGGAACACGCTGGAGCTCACTCTGGAGTACAGGACGTTTATCTTCTGAGCCTCCGTTGGCGCGGGGTCCGCAGCCTTGATGTAGGCCTCGAAACATGCTCGCCAGTGAGTAAAGTCTTTCCTGGCGTCGGGCGAGTGCGGATCCAGCTGCAGGCGATCGGGCTTAATTCGGATATCCATTCTGTGGAAAATCTGACCCTCTCTGACATCCTGCCTCCCTTGTTTGTCTCTCTCTCTCTCTTGGTTTCTCTATGTCTGTCTCTCTCGTTCTTTCTCTCTCTGTCTCTTTGTATCTCACTCTTTCTCTCTCTCTCTGCCACTCTCTCTCTATCTCGTTCTGTCTGTCTGTCTATCTGTCTCTCTCCCTCTCTCAGTGATGCTCGATCAATTGCACAAAGATGCAGATTGGGTACAACTGTGGCTTTATTACAGTCAGATGCGTGGCCTCCTGCTGCAGTTGGTGAAATGGCAGGGCACTGGAGGTCATGGATATTTATACAGTTCTCCCTGGGCGGAGCCAGCCGGCAGGAGCTACCGGCGAACCTGTAGTGCAGGTCCTACCTTACATCTCCTATTACAGTGGTTCACCACACTCAGTCACTCAGTCTCTCAGTCTCTGTCTCTCTCCGTCTCTCTCTCTCTTTGTCTCTCTTTGTCTCTGTCACTCTTTGTCTGTCTGTGTGTCTCTCTGTCTCTCTCTCTGTTTCTCAGTCTATCTGTCTCTCTTTGGCTCTGTCACTCAGTCTCTCAGTCTCTGTCTCTCTTTGTCTGTCACTCTTTGTCGACCTGTCTCTCTGTCTCTGCCTCTCTATCTGTCTCTCTCTCTCTGTCTCTCTCGCTATGTGACTCTCTGTCTCTCTCTCTCTCAGTCTCTCTCTCTCTGTCTGTCTCTCTCTCTATGTGACTCTCTGTCTCTGTCTCTCTCTCTCAGTCTCTCTCTCTCTCTCTCTCTGTCTGTCTCTCTCGCTATGTGACTCTCTGTCTCTCTCTCTCTCTGTCTCTCAGTCTCTCTCTCTCTGTCTGTCTCTCTCTCTATGTGACTCTCTGTCTCTGTCTCTCTCTCTCAGTCTCTCTCTCTCTCTCTCTCTGTCTGTCTCTCTCGCTATGTGACTCTCTGTCTCTCTCTCTCTCAGTCTCTCTCTCTCTGTCTGTCTCTCTCTCTATGTGACTCTCTGTCTCTGTCTCTCTCTCTCAGTCTCTCTCTCTCTCTCTCTCTGTCTGTCTCTCTCGCTATGTGACTCTCTGTCTCTCTCTCTCTCTGTCTCTCAGTCTCTCTCTCTCTGTCTGTCTCTCTCTCTATGTGACTCTCTGTCTCTATCTCTCTCTCTCTCTCTCTCTCTGTCTCTCAGTCTCTCCCTCTCTGTCTGTCTTTGTCTCTGTCACTCTCTGTCTGTGTGTGTGTGTGCGTCTCTCTCTCACTCTTTCTGTCTGGCTGTCTCTCTGTCTGTCTCCCTCTCTGCCTCTCTCTGTCTGTCTCACTTACTCTCTCACTGTCTCCCCTACCCGGCAGGGCTGGGGGTCCCTGCGGGATGGAGAGGTGTGGCCGCCCGGAAGGTATGGAATCCTCCGCCCCTTCAGGGCTAGGCCGGCCCCGGAGTGGTTTGCGCCCTGCCGGCTGGTGGGATAAGGGTTCGGCGCCACGGCAACCGGCGCCGAAGGGCCTCTGCCGGCCGGCATGAGTTGGCGCATGCGCGGGAGCACCAGCGCGCGCTGGCGTCATCCCGGCACATGCGCAGGGGGGGGGGGGTCCATCTCCGCGCCGGCCAACGCGGAGGAATAGAGTGCCTCCACGGCACAGGCCCGCCCAGTGGATGGGTGGGCCCCGATCACGGGCCAGGCCACCGGGGGGGGGGGGGGCACCTCCTGGGGCCAGATCCCCCCACGACCCCCCCCCCCCCCCCCCAAGGACCCCGGAGGCCGCCCGCGCAGCCAGTACCCACTCTAATTGCGGCACCGGCAAAAAACGGGCGGGACTTCAGCCCATCGCGGGCTGGAGAATCGCCGGGATGGGGGGGCGCTGCCAGCGGAGGCCGACCAGCGCGATTCCCGCACCCCAACAAATCTCTGACTCCCATCTCCCCCTCTTTCTGTCTCTTTCTGTCTCTCCCTCTGTCAGTCTGGTTGAGCTGGTTTAGCTCACTGGGCTAAATCGCTGGCTTTGAAAGCAGACCAAGGCAGGCCAGCAGTCCGGGTTCAATTCCTGTACCAGCCTCCCCGAACAGGCGCTGGAATGTGGTGACTAGGGGCTTTTCACAGTAACTTCATTTGAAGCCTACTTGTGACAATAAGCCATTTTCTTTTTAATTTTTCTGTGCGTGTCTCTCTCTCTCTTTCTCCTTCTCTCTCTTTCTGTCTATCTCTCTCTCTGTTAGTCTCTTCCTCGCTGTCTCTATCTCCGTCCCTCTGCCCCTCTCTCTCTCTGTCTCTCTTTGTCTCTCTCCGTCCCTCTGCCCCTCTCTCTCTTTGTCTCTCTTTGTCTCTCTCTCTCTGTCTCTCTGTCTGCCTCTGTATCTCAGACTCTCTGTTTTCGAGTCTCTCCCTCCATCTCTATTTCCCTCCGTCTCTCTGTCTGTCTTTCTCTCTCTCTGTGTCTCTGTCTCTCTCTCTGTCTCTCCATCTGTGTGTGTGTGTATATTGTGGTGATATTTATGTATACATCATCAAACATAGTTGTCTATTAGTGCACATAGTTATAGGTACGACCTCTGACCAGCAGGTGGCGGTGGAGATCTATCACGTGACTCGAGACACCCACGAGTTGGCAGTAAGTCGTACAGGAAGATAATGATAATTAGAGCAGCTCAAGGAGAATTCACTGAATTCATTTAGTAGCATTGTCTGTATTATAGTTCATTAGTTATCTTTCCATGTCTTTGTTAATAAATCATATTTATAGTTAAATAACTATATATTCTGTGTACACCATTACAATGATTATATCACAGTACACAACATGTATATCTCTCTCACTCTGTCAGCCTCTCTCTGTCTCTCACTCGGTCAGTCTCTCTCTTACTCTCTCTCTCACTCTGTCTCTCACGCTCTGTCTCTCTCTCACTCTGTCGGTCTCTCTCTGTCTCGGTCTCTCACTCTGTCAGTCTCTCTCTGTCTCTCTCTTGCTCTGTCTCTCACTCTGTCTCTCACTCTCTGTCTGTTTGTCTCTCTGTCTCACTCTGTCGTTCTCTCTCTGTCTGTCTCTCTGTCTCACTCTCTGTCTCTGTCTGTCTCACGCTCTGCCTCTTTCTCTGTCCCTCTCTCTGTCTCACTTTCTGTCTCTCTCTCTCTCTGTCTGTCTCTCCCTCGCTATCTCTCTCTCTGTCTCTCTCTTTCTCTCTGTCTGTCTCTCCCTCGCTATCTCTCTCTCTGTCCCTCTGTCTCTCTCTCTCTCTCTCTCTTTGTCTCTCTCTTTGTCTCTCTCTCTGTCTCTCTGTCTCTCTCGCTGTCTCTCTCTCTCTGTCTCTCTATGTCTGTCTTTTGTCTCCCCCTCTGTGTGTCTCTCGCTATGTCTCTCTTTCTGTCCCTGTATCTCTCGCTGTCTGTCCCCCTCTCTGTCTCTCTCTCTCTGTCTTTCTCTAGTTCTGTCTCTCTCTCAGCCTCCCTCTCTCTGTCTCCCTCTCTCTGTCTGTCCGTCTCCCCCCTGTGTGTCTCTCACCGTGTCTCTCTTACTCTCTGTCCCTGTCTAGCTCTGCCTCCCTCTCTCGCGTGCTCTCTGCCTCCCTCTCTGTGTCTCTCTATGATTCCCTCCCTCTCTCTCTGTCTCTCTCTCTTCTCTCTCTGTCTGTCCCCCTCTCTGTGGCTCTCTCTGTCTTTCTCTCTCTCTGTCTTTCACCCTCTCTCTCTCTCTCTATCTCTCACTCTCTCTCTTTGTCTCTCTCTTTCTGTTTGTCTCCCTCTCTGTGTGTTTCTCTATGTCTCTCTCTCTCTATATCTCTGTCTTTCTCACAATCTGCTGTATCTGGGATGTCTCTCAAACCCTCTCTCTCGCTCTGTCTCGTACTCTGTGTATCTCGCTTTGTCTCTCCCTCTGTCACTCACTGTGTGTGTCTCTCTGTCTCTCTCTTGTGGTATTATCATAAATGTAAGAACTGCAAAGGTGATTGAAAGTCTCAATCAGCCACTAGATGGAGCTGGAGTTATAAGTATATAAGACATTGATGCTAAGCCTTGTGGGGGGAGAGAAGTGAAGGAGTTAGCGAGAGCAGAGACTGAACGAAAGATAGTGTGAGTAAGAGCAGATCATAGTTTATAATAGTGTAGTGATTAGTTGTAGGTTAGTGTAGGTTATATGTTAATTATCAACTGTGTATTCTTTTAGAGTACGTGTCGTATCCAGATTAGTAGTGTGAATAAATTTATAGCTTTGTGCAAGGTAAATCTCCTTTGTGGTCTTGTGAACACTACGTCAACCATCCTGAATTTAGCAACACGGAGAACACCATATCTCTCTGTCTCTCTGTCCCTCTCTGTCTCTCTCTCTCTCTCTCTCTCTGTCTCTCTCTCTCTATCTCTCTCTCTGTCTCTCTCTGACTGTCTCTGACTGTCCCTCTCTCTCTCTGAGTATCTCGCTTTGTCTGTCTCCCGCACTGTGTCTCTCTCTATGTCTCACTCTCTCTCTGTCTGTCTTTCTCTTTCTGTCTCTCTCTCCCTGTCTCTCTGTCTATCTCTCTCTCTCTATCTGTGCGTTTGTCTCTCTGTCTCTCCCTCTGTTTTCGTTTCACTCACTTTCTCTTTCGCTCTACTCTGTCTTTCTGTCTCTCTCTATATCTCTGTGTTTCTCTCCCTCAGCCTCTCTGTCTTTCTATCTTTCTATCTCTCAGCCTCTCTGTCTGTCTCTCTCTGTCTCTCCCATGGTCTCTCTCTCGCTGTCTCTCTTGCTGACTCTCTCGCTGTCTGCCTGTCTCTCTTTCTCTCTCTCTCTGTCTCTCTGTCTGCCTCTATCTCTCAGTCTCTCCCTTTGTCTCGGTCTATCTGTCTTGCTCTCTGTTTGTCTTCTCTCCCTTTTTCTCTCCCTCTCTCTAACTCTCTAGATGTCCCTGTATCTGTCTCTCTGCCTCTGTCTCTCTCTCTCTCTCTGACGCTCTCTCTGTCTCCCTCTTTCTGTGTCTCTTTCTCTGTATCTCTCGCTATGTGGGAATGGGGGGAATGTGGGACTCACCCCACAGGGAGTGGGGAGAATGTGGTACTCGCTCCCAGAGGAAGTTCGGAGAATGTGGAACTCGCTCCCATAGAGAGTGGGGAGAATGTGGGACTCGCTCCCACAGGGAGTGGGGGGAATGTGGGACTCGCTCCCACAGGGAGTGGGGGGAATGTGGGACTCGCTCCCACAGGGAGTGGGGAGAATGTGGAACTCGCTCCCATAGACAGTGGGGAGAATGTGGGGCTCGCTATTACAGGGAGTGGGGAGAAAGTGGGGCTCGCACCCACAGGGAGTGGGGAGAATGTGGGACTCGCTCCCACAGGGAGTGGGGAGAATGTGGGATTCGCTCTCACAGGAAGAGGGGAGAATATGGGACTCGCTCCCACAGGGAGTGGGGGAGAATGTGGGACTCGCTCTCACAGGGAGTGGGGGAGAATGTGGGACTCGCTCCCACAGGGAGTTCGGAGAATGTGGGACTCACTCCCACAGGGAGTGGGGAAAATGTGGGACTCGCTCCCACAGGGAGTGGGGAGAATGTGGAACTCGCTCCCACAGGGAGAGGGGAGAATGTGGGACTCGCACCCACAGGGAGTGAGGAGAATGTGGGACTCGCTCCCACAGGGAGTGGGGAAAATGTGGGACTCACACCCACAGGGAGTGGGGAGAATGTGGGATTTGCTACCACAGGGAGTGGGGAGAATGTGGGACTCGCTCCCACAGGGCGTGGGGAGAATGTGGGACTCGCTCCCACAGGGAGTGGGGAGAATGTGGGACTCGCTCCCACAGGGAGTGGGGAGAATGTGGGACTCGCTCCCACAGTGAGTGGGGAGAATGTGGGACTCGCTCCCACAGGGAGTGGGGAGAATGTGGGACTCACACCCACAGGGAGTGGGGAGAATGTGGGATTTGCTACCACAGGGAGTGGGGAGAATGTGGGACTCGCTCCAACAGGGAGAGGGGAGAATGTGGAACTCGCTCCCATAGAGAGTGGGGAGAATGTGGGGCTCGCTCCCACAGGGAGAGGGGGAGAATGTGGAACTCGCTGCCATAGAGAGTGGGGAGAATGTGGGACTCGCTCCAACAGGGAGAGGGGAGAATGTGGAACTCGCTGCCATAGAGAGTGGGGAGAATGTGGGGCTCGCTCCCACAGGGAGAGGGGGAGAATGTTGGACTCGCTCCCACAGGGAGAGGGGGTGCATGTGGGACTCGCTCCCACAGGGAGAGGGGGGGCATGTGCGACTTGCTCCACAGGGAGAGGGGGGGGCATGTGTGACTCGCTCCCACATAAGCGATTGAGGTGAATCGTGTCAAACTGCTTTGGGGGGGAGGGGGGAGTGGATAATCACACGAGGGAGAATGGGAGGGAGAAGGACGGGATGGAAGGGGGTGAGGGGTGGTCGAACACCCTGATGTCAAGTAGAAACGTTGACAGGGAACAGATGGAACGGAATCCCGTTTCCCGGGCCGCAACACTTTGTGACGCCCTCTGGTGCCAGGAGAGGGAACAGTTCTCAACGTCTCATGCGATACACACCTGTATCGGGCTCGACCTGCGTGATGCCGAGCCCCAGGACAACCAAGAGCTTAACGACGTCCATTCCTAGTGCAGGATTTCTCTGGGTAGAACCTCTGGAGGACAAACAGAAGGCAATCACATGAGTTTTGGGCCCTCAAAGTACTTGACCAGGGAGGGCGACCGCAAGAGGGTAGAACAGGGCGATGCGGTAGATGGAATTTATCTAGATCTTTCACAACAGTTTCGATAGCCAACCAATGCAGAAGGGCTGGAAAAACGTGGAGTCGGGGCTAACGGGCGAAAAATGAATTGTGAACGGGATCCCTGGTCGTGCACTAAGAGCCTACACGGCCCAGCTGGCAGATGTGTTCGCAGGCACCTTTAACCTGTCCCTCCTCCACTCTGAGGGCCCCACCTGCTTCAAGAAGACCACCGTCATACTGGTACCAAAGAAGAACCAGGCAACATGCCTCAATGACTACCATCCGGTGGCCCCGACTTCAGTCGTAATGAAGTGCTTCGAGAGGTTGGTCATGAAGTGCATCAACTCCATACTCCCAGAACACCTTGATCCAATTCGCAGACTGCCGCAACCGGTCCACAGCAGACGCTATCTCACTGACCCTACACTCATCCCTAGAGCATCTCGACAACAAGGACACCTACATCTGACTCCTATTTATTAACTACAGCTCCGCCTTCAACACCATAATCCCAGCCAAGCTCATATCAAAGCTCCAAAACCTAGGACATGGCTCCTCCCTCTGCAACTGGATCCCCGACTTTCTGACCCACAGACCACAATCAGTAAGAATAAACAATAACATCTCCTCCACATTAGTCCTCAATACCGGGGCCCCGCAAGGCTGCGTTCTTAGTCCCCTACTCTACTCCCTGTACACACACGACTGCGTGGCAAAACTTGGTTCCAACTCCATCTACAAGTTTGCTGACGATACGACCATAGTGGGCCGGATCTCGAATAACGACCAGTCTGAATACAGGAGGGAGATAGAGAACCTAGTGGAGTGGTGTAGCGACAATAATCTCTCCCTCAATGCCAGCAAAACTAAAGAGCTGGTCATCGACTTCAGGAAGCAAAGTACTGTACACACCCCTGTCAGCATCAACGGGGCCGAGGTGGAGATGGTTGGCAGTTTCAAATTCCTAGGGGTACACATCTCCAAAAATCTGTCCTGGTCCACCCACGTTGACGCTACCACCAAGAAAGCACAACAGCGCCTACACTTCCTCTGGAAACTAAGGAAATCCGGCATGTCCACATTAACCCTTACCAACTTTTACAGATGCACCATAGAAAGCATCCTATCGGGCTGCATCACAGCCTGGTATGGCAACTGCTCAGCCCAAGACCGCAAGAAACTTCAGAGAGTCGTGAACACAGCCCAGTCCATCACAGAAACATGCCTCCCATCCATTGACTCCATCTACACCTCCCGCTGCCTGGGGAAAGCGGGCAGCATAATCAAAGACCCCTCCCACCCGGCTTACTCACTCTTCCAACTTCTCCCATCGAGCAGGAGATACAGAAGTCCGAGAACACGCACGAACAGACTCAAAAACAGCTTCTTCCCCGCTGTCACCAGACTCCTAAATGACCCTCTTATGGACTGACCTGATTAACTGTACACCCCTGTATGCTTCACCCGATGCCGGTGTTATGTAGTTACATTGTGTACCTTGTGTTGCCCTATTATGTATTTTCTTTTCATGTACTTCATAATCTGTTGAGCTGCTCCCGGAAAAATACTTTTCACTGTACCTCGGTACACGTGACAATAAACAAAATCATTCCGACTGGACAGCAGAGAGCGTGAGTAAAGGGTGGTTGTCACAGCGACAGGAGACAGACAGGTGACAGAGGGGCTGGTCGGTGGGAGGGTAACACTTAATACAATTGACTTCTGCTGTTGGTAAAATTTTAGGGTCCATTATTAAAGATGAGATTGCGGAGCACTGAGAAGCGTGTGATAAACTGAGTCAACACGGATTGGTCAAGGGGAGGTCATGTGTGACAAATCTGTCAGAGTTCTTTGAGAAGGTAACAAGGAAGTTAGACAAAGGAGAACCAGTGGATGTGATTTATTTAGATTTCCAGAAGGCCTTTGACAAGGTGCCGTACAGGAGGCTGCTAAATAAAATAAGAGCCAATGATGTTTGGCCTGGATAGAGGATTGGCTGACTGGCAGAAGGCAGAGAGTGGGGATAAAGGGGTCTTTTTCAGGATGACAGCCGGTGACTAGTGGTGTGCCTCAGGGGTCTCTGCTGGGACCACAGCTTTTCACAATATACATAAATGATTTGGAAGGAGGAACTGAAGGCACTGTTGCTAAGTTTGCAGATGGTGCAAAGATCTGTAGAGGGACAGGTAGTATTGAGGAAGCAAGGGGGCTGCAGAAGGACTTGGACAGGCTCGGAGAGTGGGCAAAGAAGTGGCAGATGAAATACAATGTGGAAAAGTGTGAGGTTATGCACTTCGGAAGGAGAAATCGAGGCATAGATTATTTTCTAAATGGGGAGGTGCTTCGGAAATCAGAAGCACAAAGGGACTTGGGAGTCCTTGTTCACGATTCTCTTAAGGTTAACGTGCAGGCTCAGTCAGCAGTTAAGAAGGCAAATGCAATGTTGTGCATTCACGTCGAGAGGTCTAGAATACAAGAGCAGGGATGTACTTCTGAGGCTGTATAAAGCTCTGGTCAGACCCCATTTGGAGTATTGTGAGCAGTTTTGGGCCCCGTATCTAAGGAAGGATGTGCTGGCCTTGGAGACGGTCCAGAGGAGGTTCACAAGAATGATCCTGGGAATGAAGGGAATGAGGAGCGTTAAGGACTCTGGGTCTGTACTCGTTGGAGTTCAGAAGGATGAAGGGGGATCTTATTGAAACTTACAGGATATTGAGAGGCCGGGATAGAGTGGACGTGGAGAGGATGTTTCCACTAGTAGGAGGGACTAGAACCTGCCAGTCAACCAGACAGGACCATAGATCGCTGCGTGACCACCGTAACTGAGATTAGCGTTACAATTCCGGAGTTCATTCAGTGAGCTGAAATTCCACCCCTCGGAATTACTAGCCCAGTGACATTACTGCGGAGTCAAGGGTTCACATCAGGAACAGCTGATACTGGTGTGACCGCCTATGTAGCTGTGATGTAATGCAACGCGATTAAGTAACGGCGATCTGGGGGGGGAGGCAGGAGGACTACCTTGCATAGGCATGCAGAGGTTTGTACGTAAAAAAAGAACAGCTTTTGCAACCGCCCCCCCCCCCCCAGTCGAACGTAACCTTCTTCAGGAAACAGACAGACCCCCTAAAGGCGCCCTTAGAGAACTCAAACGGTACATGGTGGCAGCGGAGAACGGGCATAAGACCGAGCAAGGAAACAAAAGCTCCCAAGTGAAAAGACCTGCAGAATCGACAAATCCCAGGGGTCCTTGAGGGGGAAAAGGGCCATAAATGAAATTGATCTAAGACTCGCCTGAGAAGTCAGGCTCTGCAGGTACGCAGAGCCGGGGTCCAAATAGCAGTGGCCACACATCTACAGTTTACAAGCTGGACTGCAACAGATCCGGAGCTCCGGACGAGCACGGAGTCCAAACTACCGCTCCCAAATTGCTTCAGAAGAGCTTAAGGCTCCCAACGGGTTCAAGGCTGGTCCAAGCGGAGAAGGAGGTGTTTTTGGGTGCAGGGTAGCTTCAGCTTTGCATCAGGAGGACCAGAAGTATCTGGTCAGTACTTTGCTCTATGCAGTAGGAACTATTGCAGATGACAAGACTGGGACTCGGTGAGGTTTTACGCTCTTATGGACAAGTTCTCCAGGAGACAGTGTTCAAATAAATGTAATTATCGAAAAAGATTTAGCAAGAGGAGATGGAAACTGGGTGAATGTATGGATTAACTCATAAATTACCTGGCTAGGCTAGTCGGAAATTGCAATTGTGGGATCCTCGGAGATGAATCTTATGATCTTCTGGAATAATGGTCTTGCATGTCGGACAGAAATGAGAAAGCGCAGCGAAGGGAAGAGCCCGTCAAAATAGGGGAAAAATGCACCGCCTTGAAATGCTCCTGTTGCGGTGAGCAGGCAGGGAAAGAATGGCCAGCAGGGGGAGCACAGCACCACACGTACTGTGTGAAGGTTGGGACATCTTCAAGTGATGTGCCGTTCGAAAATACAAGATTCGCGCAGGAGAGTAAAGAAAAATATCAGGGCCAACGACCAATAACTGGAAGAGTGTTACGTGAGAGAGATATTTGGAAATTGCGTCCAGAAATGAGACCCCAATGTAGCAGGGCAATTTAGAGGTTAAACAGATCGGGGGGGGGGGGGGGGGGGGAAACGGCTACCAAAGAGCCAGACGGATATGTCCACACCTGACCGAGTTACATTGTCCCAGTCAGACGTAAACCCATTAGTGGGAATACACAGGATTCCCCAGATCCATTGTCTTTCGGGACACTCCTGTCTGACCAGCTATTAGCCCATTCCAGAGACTGATGGCCTCTTTGTCCGTCAATGGGAGGTCAGTTGCATATCAATTGCATGCCCCTGTTCTTTTATATAGATGGGAGTGAGCAATCTAACAGCCAAGATATAACGCTGATGGGTTCAAGCCCGGATAATCCTCCAGTGAATCCTTTTTTGAGGGGCTGGTGGAGCTCAGAGAGAGAGGGAGAGAAGGAATGCTGTTTTGTACAGGTAGAGAATAAAGCTTTGGAAATCGACTGAGAAGGTCATGAAAGTTGCCACCGAGGCAGACTTTGGAATGTCCCTCCCAGAAGAAAAACTGCTTCACAAATGCAAGTATTGTCTTTGTCTATCTGTGAAAGTGGCAGGAGAGCTGCATGTTCTCTTACAGTGTTGTTTAATGGGAACTAGTGTGTCCAGGTTAAGAAACTGCACATAATCAGTTGTTGTTAGGGTCGATGTTTAAAAGTTTAAATATTGTTTTCTTTCCTTTTAATAAAGTTGTTTTATAAAATAACCAAGCTCAAATTCTTATATTATCACTCCTGGAACGATTTGATCTTTCTGCACCATCTTAAAGCTTTAAAATGGTTATGGCTCTGGTTCTGCCTCTTAGCCACTGTTGAGATCTGACCAGGCGTCCATAACAAGAGCCAGAGAGGAAAACACATGAGTGTCCAGGGAGGAGTTATCGCGACAAAAAATAATTACTCAAGTATTAAATTAGAAGATGATGGTCGCTCCATAGAGTATACGTTAGTCACAGGAGCAGTTGTTTCAGTTTTATCTGATGGAGTAAAGTGGGTTGAAATCATCAAATATTCCAGGCCCAACCATCTTCAGCTACTTCACCCTGGCTCCGCTCTCAATCTCGCTCTTTCTCACGCTCTTTTATACTCCCGGCTTTGCTCTCAGTCTCGCTCTTTCTCACGCTCTTTTATACTCCCGGCTCATCTCTCAGTCAGCCTCTCTCTCTCTCTCTCTGTCTGTCTCGCTCTCTTTCCCTCTGTCTCTCCCTCGTCTGTCTCTCTGTCTCTCTCTCTCTGTCTCTCAGCCTTCCTCCTCTTTTATCCTCTCTCTATCCTAGAAAGAGAGAGAGAGACACAGAGACAGTGGGAGAGAGAGACAGTGAGAGAGACAGAGAAATAGAAGCAGATAGAGGAGCAGGGATAGAGGAGACAGGAAGAGAGAGGGTCAGAAATAGACAGAAAGAGAGTGACTAGATAGATAGACAGAGACAGATAGATAGATAGATCGATAAATAGATTAGGGACCCTCCCCCTCCCCCCAAGGCAATTGAAGGCACGGTTGCAAAGGGTAGAGCGATGGGAATTGGAAGATGCTGAAGAGGCTGGAATCGGAGAGATCTGGGAGTGTCATAGAACTTACAGTGCAGAAAGAGGCGGCAGACGCCATTACTGTGGCAGCTGAATAAGAAACGTGCTCCCAGTGTGGGCGGCCATTTTGAGCGGCCGACCCGATCCTCCATTTTGTGTCCGCGATGTGGCAAACGGCATTCGCCACGGCGATGCCCTGCTTATGGAAAAACATGTGCCATCTGTAAAAGCAGGAATCACTTTGAAACCCAATGTTATTCCAGGAGAAGGCCCAAACAAACTAAGAATATGAGCGCCATTCATGAGGTGTGTGTAGAGGACACATTGTCTGCAGGCATGAACTCCAGCGAAGCCGAGGAGACTCAATTCAGACCAAATAACAATGTATTTGTACCGATCTGCAGCAATAGTGAATTGAAGGCAGATAATCATAAAGATAAATGGGCAGTGCCATTAAAGATAAATGGCACAGTCAAGCTCGACACTGGAGTGAGAGTCAACCTCATCAATCTGTCTGATATAAAAAAGCTGCAAATTCAGCCAAAAATAGTTCCCCGAACGGTATTGATAAGAGATTATAGTGGTAACAAAATCTCATCATTAGGAGGATGTGAGCTTGAGGTCGATGTCAAAATCAAAATGTAGAACATAGAACATACAGTGCAGGCGGAGGCCATTCGGCCCATCAAGTCTGCACCGACCCACTTAAGCCCTCACTTCCACCCTATCCCCGTAACCTAATAACCCCTCCTCACCTTTTTAGTCACTACGGGCAATTTATCATGGCCATCCACCTAACCTGCACGTCTTTGGACTGTGGGAGGAAACCGGAGCACCCGGAGGAAACCAACGCACACACGGGGAGGACGTGCAGACTCCGCACAGACAGTGATCCAGCGGGGATTCGAACCTGGGACCCTGGCGCTGTGAAGCCACAGTGCGAACCACTTTGTGCTCCCGTGCTGCCCGACAAGTGAAATTGTCTGTGGTGGCGACGGTCGGCGAGTCTTTAATTGGAGCTGAGGCGTGTGAGGAGCGGCAGCTCGTCCGACGGGTCGACAGTGCGGACAATGCTGCAACAGGCCGTCATCCCTCAGGAGACTCCGTACTGAACGATTTCCCTGAAATCTCCCAAGGCTTTGGTACGTTACCATACGCGGACAAGATTCGATTGAAGGAAGATGCGAAGCCTGTGATTCCTGCACCCAGACGTGTTCTGGCGGCATTGAGGGATAAACTAAAGGCAGAGTTAGAGAGAATGACTGCCTTGGGTATCATTAAGCGTATTGAGGTCCCCACAGACTGGGTTAATTCCATGGTCTACGTAAAGAAGCACGGTGGAGACTTAAGAATCTGCATGGATCCGGGGGATTTGAATCTCAATATTAAAAGGGAACACTACCCTGTACCAAAAAGGAAGGAGATAGCATGTGAAATGACAGGAACAACCTGCCTCGGCAAACTGGACGCGTCACAAGGCTTCTGGCAACTGGAACTAGATAAAGCACAAAAAAATGTCCACCTTCAACACACCCTTCCGGAGGTATTGCTTTTACGAATGCCAATTGGGACCATCTCAGCATGGCAGTTGGCACTGAGATTGCCGTGGTACCTGAGTTGCTGAGGAACCGGAATCTCGAACATCTTGCCTGGGTGCTGTTGCTGGTAGTCATGGATCTTGAGTTGAACTAGAAAGATTCAACAGGCACTCACTGGTACCATGTTGTGTTATGCTTCTTCATGTAGCATAAGCTGCTTCCTTGATGTATGCTCTGACAAAGGAAGGTTCAGACTTGGAGATTGTTTTAACACACTTATTGAACAGTTAACAATTCTCCTACTTGAGTTCGACTCTCCTGCTGATCTTGCTTCGGTAACCCAATCTAACTAACCAGTCTGCTCTAAGCCATGCGGTAGGTGTGATGCTTCTGATGTGCCCCTGTCCTTCTCTCTGAGTGTCGCCTGTGGAAAGAGAAAGAGCATGTGTGCCCTGTCTTTTTATATGGGTTGCCCCCTTGTGGTAGTGTCACCTCTGGGCGCCTTGACTGCCCATTGGCCGTGTCCTATTCTATGTGCTCATTAGCTGTACGTCTGCATGTCATGTCTCTGGTGCTCCCTCTAGTGTTTACTTAGTTGTAGTGTATTTACATTAACCCCTTGTGTATTGACAGTGATGCATATCACCACACCCACTAGTTACATCTTACCATCCAGAAAAAGACCCATTTATCCCGACTCTCTGAGATGCCCGCTAAGGACCCACTAACAATCCTATATCTACCATTAGGATCATCAATATCCCAGCAGCCGAAAACTGAACCCTTTTATTGATCAGAAATTGCCACCCCCGGGCCCCACCACTAAAACCTGAGTGAAATACCTAACTCACCCACCCCTTCCGCAACCTAGTCCGGTTGGTCCCTTACCCGCAGATCGCTGTCCTGCCGAAACGGCTCAACAGTCGGACTTTTCAGGCGCCCAGAAACCCCTTTGACCTTTTCACCCCCTGACATTGCAGGTGACCAGCCAAATTGGGGGCCTCCCACCCTCCCTCCTCAATCCGCACTCAGCCATTTTCACCAAGAGGAGTCATCCAACAACAACTTTGAGAGTACAGGCACCAGGCCCACCCAAGGTGGCCACCAGGCCCACACAAGGTGGCCGCCAGGCCCACCCAAGGTGGCCACCAGGACCACTCAAGATGGCCACCAGGCCCACACAAGATGGCCACCAGGCCCACCCAAAATGGCCACCAGGCCCACCCAAGATGGCCACCAGGCCCACACAAGATGGCCACCAGGCCCACCCAAAATGGCCACCAGGCCCACCCAAAATGGCCACCAGGCCCACCCAAGATGGCCACCAGGCCCACACAAGATGGCCACCAGGCCCACCCAAAATGGCCACCAGGCCCACCCAAGATGGCCACCAGGCCCACACAAGATGGCCATTAGGCCCACTGTAGCCACGTAAAATGGCTGCTTCCCTATTAATTTGGCCAAAACCCGATTTAAAATGGCCAACCAAAAAGGCTGATGGGAAAAGCAGGCAACAAGACACAAACGGACAGCTGCAGGCAGAATATCATATTCGGCTCTGGGGAAGTCGGCCCAGATCGATACTCAGGACTATTAGCAGCCCATCAACCCAGACATCTGCAGTTTAATCGGCTATCCCCGGGAACAATTGCAACATATTAGCAATTGAATACCGGGCCAGACCTGTCGGCGCCTGCAGTGGCCGAAACAAAGACAGGTGAATGACCACCCCCCGATCGAGGAATCGCCTCGCAATTGGACGTATCGAACCCAGTGATTGGGAACAAGTCCAATCACTTGGGACTCAGGGTCGAGGGCCGCCCCGAGAGGCGGGAAGCCCCTGGGCCCTATAAAGTGAGGGGCCAAGTTCAGATCTCTCTCTCTCTCTCCATTCTCCTCCTGCTCGCAACCTTCGCAAGAACCTTCGACAAAGAAACAAGTAAGCTTGACTCCAGCGATCGCTACCCGATAGAGACTCCTAGCCATCGACCTGTATCAGCCTTTGAATCCCGCAGGCCAGACCCAATTCGATAAACCATTTGTTTCCCTGACCTGGTGGGCCATTCCTAAAGTTAAGTATTGGCCAGTAGTGGTAGGTAGTAGTCTAGAAAGTAGGATTATTGTGTAAGTATTTATTGCTGTATATATAATAAATGATCGTTGTTTTAACTCTTACTAAGCGGTGTGCTGTATTATTAATCATAACTTGAGCTTGAACCACGTGGCGGTATCAGAAAGATACCTGGCGACTCGTGAGCAAAGGTGACAGAATTAGAGCGAATAAAACTAAGGCTAATAAGAGCAACACCACCCAAAATGGCCACCAGGCCCACCCAAAATGGCCACCAGGCCCACACAAGATGGCCACCAGGCCCACCCAAGATGGCCACCAAGCCCACCCAAGATGGCCGTCAGGCCCACTATCGAGACAAAACAAAGAAAAATCTGCAATCACTGTCAGCAAACTATCCCCCACCGCTTTGCTCCTGTTAACCAGCTAACAATTCAGCTTGCAGGGCAACCCCGGCAAGAGGAAAAATTGACAGCAACTAAAAAGTAGAACAAAGCCCCTTGTAACCACAAACTCTGCCAGGAAGCCATATTTCCCCCACAAACATTGCAACACAAAGAACGAAACCCTCCATGAGCTTGAGCACCTCACCCAAGTCCAATCTTTGAAACCATCAACCCACCCAAGAACAAAGAAATGGCGGCGTTCAGAATAAACCCCAACCACTCCCCACACGGACATACTACCCCCACATCCAAGTACCCAAATAGTGAGATCTCGCCAACTGATGAGTCAGAGGACAGGAAGGAGATGGAGGTAGCTGACAGGGGAGTGGTGTAACAACAGCAATCTCTCCCTCAATGCCAGCAAAACTAAGGAGTTGGTCATCAACATCAAGGAGCAAAGTATCGCACACACCCCTGTCAGCATCAATGGTGCCGAGGTGGAGACGGTTGGCAGCTTCAAATTCCGAGGTATGCACATCACCAACAATCTGTCCTGGTCCACCCATGTTGTTGCTACAACCAAACAAAGCACAACAATTTCTATAGTGCCTCAGGAAACTAAGGAAATTTGGCAAGTCCACATTCACTCTTGCCAACTTTTACAGATGCACTATAGAAAGCATCCTATCGGGCTGCATCACAGCCTGGTATGGCAACTGCTCGGCCCAGGACCGCAAGAAACTACAGAGAGTCGTGAACACTGCCCAGTCCATCACACGAACCTGCCTCCCATCCATTGACTCCGTCTACACCTCCCGCTGCCTGGGGAAAGCGGGCAGCATTATCAAAGATCCCTCCCACCCGGCTTACTCACTCTTCCAACTTCTTCCATCGGGCAGGAGATACAAAAGCCTGAGAACACGCACGAACAGACTCAAAAACAGCTTCTTCCCCGCTGATACCAGGCTCCTGATTGACCCTCTTATGGACTGAACTGATCTCTTCACACATCTTCTCCATTGAGTAGCCCGGCACTCCTGTATGCTTCACCCGATGTCTATCGTATGTCCTTTGTGTTTTCATGTATGGAGCGATCGGCCTGGACTGTACGCAGGACAACACTTTACACTGGATCTCGGTACACGTGACAATGAGTCAATTCCAAATCCAAACCCCGATCAACTCTCACTCAGCCCATGTTTTTTTACAAAATCCTTTGTATCCATCAGCCCATCAAATAAATGGGGCCGGATTCTCCATCCCGCGCACCTACCAGCAGCGGGATTCTCTGTCCTGCCAGCCGGCCAATGGCGTTTCCCGTTGTGCCCCACGCCATCGGGAAATCCCCGGGCATGGGAACGTTGCCGGCGCAATTGGAGAATCCCGACAGCGGAGAACCCCGCCCAAAATCTTCCGACTCAAGAAGCGCTCTGAGCCTCTCAGGGTTTACCCCCCCAAATCGAACTCCGCTCTGGCACAACCGGCTAAAACAGTACAATAAAGTTGGAAAGGTCGATCATAAAGGGGGCGTCCTAGTGCTGGCGCCCTCATTAAGGCGTCTTTTAGCCGATGGAAGGCCTCTTGGGCTTCCGTACTTAACTGGAACTCTCCAGCGTTATTGGTGTATGGGGTCAATGGCCGGGTATCTAGGGCGATATTCGGAATCCATTGCCGACAATAATTAACCATCCCGAGCCACTTACGGACATCCTTGGCCGTTGTGGGTTCAGGGTACTGACAAATGGGCTGAACTCGACTTGGTGATAGCGCCCGTGCATCGGCGGATAAAAGGATACCCAGAAACCGGACTGTTGGTTGGGCTACTACTACTTTGGCGGGTGACACAACGTATCCTAAAATTGAAAGGTAATTTAATAATTGAGACGTGTCTTCTTTACAACTTTGTTCTGACGGGCTTGCGATCGGTAAATCGTCAACATACTGTACGAGGGTGGATCCCCCTTTTAATTCCAGGGGCTGCAATTGTTGTTGGAGACAGCGGGAGAAAAGAGTAGGCGAATGTATAAATCCTTGAGGCAACCTAGTCCATGTGTATTGTTGATTTTGATATGTAAAGGCAAAGAGATACTGTGAATCCGGGTGCAAGGGAAGGGCGAAAAAGGCATGCTGGAGATCCACCAGGGAAAATGTTGTAGCGTCCGCTGGGACTTGGGCAAAAATGTGGGCTGGATTTGGGACCAATGCGTGAAGGGGCTGCACCATGGCATTAATTGAGCGCCGATCTTGGACGAGGCGATATTGATCTGGCTTGCCATGCTTTGGGACTGCTAGTATTGGAGTATTACAAGGAGAGCGACACGGAACCAAAACTTGTTGCCGAATAAGATTCTGTCTAAGTGCCTCTCGTGAATTCTACAGGGATAGTCAAGAACTGTCAACTTAAGAGAACTGTCATTATTCTGAATATTGCTTTATTAATTTTAAGAAACCAACATATCTTGCTAGTAGTGCCTTCTTTAATAGAATCGACGAATTCATCTACAGAAAACCTATATGTTTAATAAGTTATTGTGTTTGATATTTTAAAATAAATGTTTAGAATTAGCCTGGAAATTAAAACTTCAAACAATGGAAGCTGGTTTTACAAGAACCAAAACAGCTCTGATTTAAAAAAACCAGATCGTTCAAGGACATTCGATAATGGGAATTTGGCAGCAATCCAACTTTTACTCCCAGTCCATTCGAGTGACAATTATTTTTTTTAAAAAAAGTTTAGAGATGCGAATGGCATCATTCCAAGCTCTACGCCTCTTTTTGTCTCTGCAAGAAAATTAACCCTTTCAACAAGCTTTTGTGTATAATCCAGAAGATGTCAAAGTGCAGAATGTTGCACTTTCATTCCCAATAACTCTAGAGAAGTTAAAGATTTGGCATTACATATCCAAAACGAAATCAAGAAACTTGATCCACCCCAATTTATCTTCCAACTGTACCCCCAATCGCTGAATTTGAGCTGAAATACTATTATTGAAATGTTACTGATCAATCAACTGTTTGACTGTATTATTAACATATTGTATAATTTATTAATACTGAATCAGTGGTATCAAATTTGATTAATTTATTAATTATAAAAATTATTTTGAAATGCTTGGTTGTTGGGCGGGGTTGGCAGGGTTGTATGCTATTTTGGGAGCTTGCCGGACGGGAAACTGACACTGGGGTTGATAATCGTCTGGCTAATCAGGGAAACCCACCTCTGGTGCCCCCTCTTTTCCCGGGACTAACTCTTGATTCATCTGTGGGAATTGATTAGCATGGGTTTTAGAACGAGTGCGAGTCGCCGGACCTCCTTGCGACGGTGGAGGTGGTGACAGTGGCGGGGGGAGCGGTGGATAAAGGGCTTGAATGTACACATCTTTAATGTAATTTCTAACATGGTCACACCAGAGGAATAAAGAGTTTTTTTGTCTGAAACATCATTTGTTTTAGAACAGTTTAAACTACAATCAGAACCCTGGGACTGTAAGGTGGAGGCGGTCGTAGTGGCGGTGTAACGGTCGGTCGTCCCCTATATTGCCAATTTTCAGGGTCATCCTCATCGTCTCCCTCGGTCAAGGCAAGGACGGCCATTTGACCGTACGGTCCTGATTTAGAAATGGGGGGTTTTACAGACTTAGGTCTTTTTCTATGGTGGGCACACTCCTTTCTCAAAACCCCCGCAGTCTTAACAATTCCCCCTTCTGTTAATTCAATACCCAATTTTAAAGCGTTAGCCTGCCAATTAGCCAATAAAGATGCATCTTTTAATTTTTTTTTGGCAGTACTCCCGCCATAACTCAATCAATTTCTTAGCCGTGGAGCTAGGTTATGTTGCCAAATAATCTGCTGTGCCTCTATAACCGGAGGCAAATCCTTTGATCCTCCCAGGGGCCATTTCCCCTTTCCCAATTTCTTATGCAATTCTCCCGATAATTGCCGCAGCTGCTGAGAATGTTCCGGGTACTATTCACAAAGAGTTTGAAGCGCGCTTCCACTATCAGAGGTGCTATCTAAAGTACTACCCATTGTCTCCTATCCTCGGATGATCCTTGTGGTTTCCTATTTAATTTTGGTAGCGATCCTAAATCGCCTATTCAATCAAGAATTTAAACGGGGTTATCCTGCCCCGTTGCCCAATCAAAAGGCGAAATCAAATTGTTCGAAAGTGACTTTTAGAAGGTCAAAGTCTGGAAATGAAACATGAAAAGAGAGAGAGAGAGAGGACTGATTTAAACAGTCTGACAGACTCGGGGAATCAAAGACAGAACTAACAGATTTAAGAAATTGTTCGAGTGTTCCGACAGGGCCGCAACGGTCAAGCCCTGTTTATTATGTTTCCTTTAGGTGTTATCCGCACCACCATTTAAATTTTATAATATATCATTTGGACAGAGCTATCCGTTCTCTGTAATATTCAATCTGATCAACGCGAAGTGTCGAACAAGTCTAGACACCGGTTGATATACTTATTTATCGAAAATCACCTTTTATCGCGAAGGTATTAGGCAACCCTAAGGATCATCATCACTCATTTACCCGGAGATTTAAGGAGGACTCTAACCTCCCAAGGTTTCCAACCCGGGACTTTAGGGAGGACTCTCACCTCCCAGGGACTCCAACCCGGGACTTTTGAAGGATTTTAACCTCCCAGGGACTCCAACCCGGACTGTTTAGGGAGGACTCTAACCTCCCAGGGTTTCCAACCCGGGACTTTAGGAAGGTCCAACCTTCCTGGGACTCCAACCCTTTCAACCCTTCTTCGTAACGGGTTCGCCGGACTGCTTTGATTTCGTCAGAGCCTCCACCGAAACTGAACAGCAGGGCGTGGCCACACTCGGGACAGCAGAGGGGGAAACCAAAGTGGTAACAAGGGTACTCACGTTTGGTGGCCAATTCCCTCCTCAGCGTCCGAATGCGATCAATCTGTTACGCCGTCAGGTTCCAGGGAGGTTCCTTGATTGCCCGCATTCTCCACCAAATGAGGATTCTTTTGCAGCCAGTCCGGAGGAAATGACCAGTCGAACACCTCGTTACTTTAACATGTTTATTTCTCGACCGGGGCTAAGACCACTGTATCTCTCGAGAGTTACACCAGCCAAAGTCATTACATCGAACAGCAATTCTTATACAGTTTCTGGCTCATTTCTGAGGGCAGCTCCCTCGCATTCAATCTGTGCCTTTTAGCTAATTTATGATTATTTTCAAGCCTAGCGCAACCCTTCCCAAGGCCGTCTGCAGCTTGTCTGGTACTGAAACAACCGTATTATCAGGAGCCTTTGAAAGCCTGTCTTGACATTTCTCAGCTTGCTATCAGGAGCCTGTGACAGCCTGTCTTGACATTTCTTCACACAAAGCTTTACCTAACATTTTGTTTTTCCCATAAAGTTCCAATCCTATCTTGAGCCAAACTCTCAAAAACCCTCACGTTTTCCACACCACCCGGCTGGCCATCCTCGGCTATGTCGTGGAAGACGGGGTCCTAGGTCCCGACCCCGACCGCATGCGCCCCCTTAAGGAACTCCCTCTCCCCCGCAGCCTCAAGGCCCTCAAACGGTGCTTGGGGCTTTTCTCCTATTACGCCCAGTGGGTCCCCAAGTATGCGGACAAAGCCCGCCCACTCCTAAAGACCACCACTTTTCCCCTCTCGGCTGAGGCTCAATTGGCCTTCAACCGCATCAAGGCCGACATCACCAAGACCGCCATGCACGCGGTGGACGAAACCATCCCTTTCCAGGTAGAGAGCGATGCATCAGACATCGCCCTGGCTGCTACCCTCAATCAAGGAGGCAGACCAGTAGCGTTCTTCTCCCGAACCCTCACCGCCTCCGAGGTTCGACACTCTGCAATCGAACACTGTCCCCATCAAACACTCCCAGGACAGGTACAGCATGGGGTTAGATACAGAGTAAAGCTCCCTCTACACTGTCCCCATCAAACACTCCCAGGACAGGTACAGCACGGGGTTAGATACAGAGTAAAGCTCCCTCTACACAGTCCCCATCAAACACTCCCAGGATAGGTACAGCATGGGGTTAAATACAGAGTAAAGCTCCCTCTACACTGTCCCCATCAAACACTCCCAGGACAGGTACAGCACGGGGTTAGATATAGAGTGAAGCTCCCTCTACACTGTCCCCATCAAACACTCCCAGGACAGGTACAGCACGGGGTTAGATACAGAGTAAAGCTCCCACTACACTGTCCCCATCAAACACTCCCAGGACAGGTACAGCACGGGGTTAGATACAGAGTAAAGCACCCTCTACACTGTCCCCATCAAACACTCCCAGGACAGGTACAGCACGGGGTGAGATACAGAGTAAAGCACCCTCTACACTATCCCCATCAAACACTCCCAGGACAGGTACAGCACGGGGTTAGATACAGAGTAAAGCTCCCTCTACACTGTCCCCATCAAACAGCCCAGGACAGGTACAGCACGGGGTTAGATACAGAGTAAAGCTCCCTCTACACTGTCCCCATCAAACACACCCAGGACAGGTACAGCACGGGGTTAGATACAGAGTAAAGCTCCCTCTACACTGTCCCCATCAAACACTCCCAGGACAGGTACAGCACTGAGATAGATACAGAGTAAAGCTCCGTCTACACTGTCCCCATCAAACACTCCCAGGACAGGTCCAGCACGGGGTTAGATACAGAGTAAAGCTCCCTCTACACTGTCCCCATCAAACACACCCAGGACATGTACAGCACGGGGTTAGATACAGAGTAAAGCTCCCTCTGCACTGTCCCCATCAAACTCTCCCAGGACAGGTACAGCACGGGGTTAGATACAGAGTAAAGCTCCCTCTACACTGTCCCCATCAAACACTCCCAGGACAGGTACAGCACGGGGTTCGATACAGAGTAAAGCTCCCTCTACACTGTCCCCATCAAACACTCCCAGGACAGGTACAGCACGGGGTTAGGTACAGAGTAAAGCTCCCTCTACACTGTCCCCATCAAACACTCTCAGGACAGGTACAGCACGGGGTTAGATACAGAGTAAAGCTCCCTCTACACTGTCCCCATCAAACACCCCCAGGACAGGTGCAGCACGGGGTTAGGTACAGAGTAACGTTCTCTCCCCTGTCTGTGTCCCAAACCCTCCCAGAGACACAATGCAGCAATTCGCCGGAAAGATTTCTACATGTGCTACCGAGGGAGAATTGCCACGAGGTTCCCGACGCTCGACCCAGCGAGGCCGGCAAAGCAAGTCAACGTTAATTGGCCCACTTAACCAGGCCCCCCGGGCTTCTCGCCTCAAATGAAGGCTGGCCAGCTGATTGGCCGGGACCGCGCTCGCCAGCCCCCCCGCTAACAATCTCGAGCAGCACTTAAGCTGCACTTGATCGGCCAACCCCAGCCAGCTGGGCAGGGATGTCCTGTTGACCCGAGGGCCCCGGGGGGTCAGCCATGAGGCTGCCAGAGCTTTCTGGGATGCGGTGGCGGCAGCTGTCAGCTCGGGCAGTGCGACCAGGAGGACTAGTGTGGGAAGAAGGTCAACGACCTACGCTGCGAATAGACAGCAAGCACCAGGCTCCACCCGAGGGACCTGCCAAACGTGAGTTGTTATGGCCTTACCAAGCTGCCCCCTCCCTCCCACTGACCACAAATCCCTTCTCCTGCAGGTCGAGCAGCTGACAGCTCCGGCCCACCTGGGCTGGCACCGCGGCGAGTGGGGTACAACACGTTCAGCACCTTTTTGCGCCCCCATCATGATGCATCTGTCACCTCCTTCAGCGATGTGGGCTGACCTCTGAACCCTTTGCCCTTATTTCCAGGCACCTCCCCCCCCCCCCCCTCGTGCCCCTGGTGCTGACCCACCCTCTGGCCGTGGACATGTCCCGGGAGCTGTGTCCCATCCCCTGGGTATTCGGATGTTGTGTTGCCTCCCACACAGTGTCCAGGCATCGCATCAGGGTGTGATCGGGATGCTGGGCAACGGCTCCCACATGCTACATGCCCCCCCCCCCCCCCCACGGGAATCCACTCCGGTTGTGTGAAGCGAATCGCAAAGTGCTCGGGGCCGGGCCTCGCTCTGGCCTCTCTCGCTATTCACTGGCCTCATTGCGCTCGAGCGAGAGGGCAACGAGGTCGCAGAATCACAACCTGTTTCTCGGCTGCATCAAACTGAAAATATCATTTGCTGCCTTTTGTTGCTGTAAACTAATCGCCTTTCTTCCTGAAACAATTTCTTTGACCTTCCCACAAGTGTGCCTTGTTTTGCCATCAACAAGTGATCAGACTACAATCACTGTAGGTTAAAGATCAGTCAACATGCCTCATGTTCAAAGAGATTCTTTGAGATGATTAGGGTGTGATCTGGGAGCTCAGTAATTTCCAGAACATTGCTCTGTTGATCTCCCATCCCATTGTCACTCTGCCGACCCCTGCATATCTTCTTCCCACTCTTTGTCTCCCTCCCCCTCTCTCGCTCCGTCTCTCTCTCTCTCCCTCTCTCATCATCTCCATCGCTCTCTCTCTCCCTGTCTCTCTCTCTGTCTCTCTCCCTCTCTTTCGGTCTCACTCGTTACACCTGTCTCAGTCTCCCTCTGCCCATCCCTCGCCATCTCTCTCCCTCTCTCTCTCTGTCTCGCTCCCTCTCCCTCTGTGACTTCACTCTGTCTCTCTCCCTCTCTCTCTCTGTCTCTCTCCCTCTCTGTCTCTCCCTCTGTGACTTCACTCTGTCTCTCTCCCTCTCTCTCTCTGTCTCTCTCCCTCTCTGTCTCTCCCTCTGTGACTTCACTCTGTCTCTCTCCCTCTCTCTCTCTGTCTCTCCCTCTGTGGCTTCACTCTGTCTCTCTCCCTCTCTCTCTCTGTCTCTCCCTCTGTGACTTCACTCTGTCTCTCTCCCTCTCTCTCTCTATCTCTCTCCTTCTCAGTTTGTGTGTCTCTCTCTCTGTCTCTCTCTCTCTGACTCTATCTCTCTCGTTCTATCTCTCTCTGTCTGACTCTCTCACTGCCTCTCGCTCTCTCTGTCTCTCTCTCTTTCTCTGTACCTATTGCTCTCTCTCTCTGTCTCTCTCTCTCTGTCTCTCTCTCTGTCTCTCTCTCTCGGTCCCTATTGCTCTCTTTCTCTGACTCTCTCTCTCTCTGTCTCTCTCTCTGTCGTTCTCTCTCTGTCTGTCTCTCTCATGCGCTGTCCCTGCCTCTTTACTGTTTTTCTCTCCCTGCCTCTCTCCCTCTCTGTCTGTGTGTCTCTCTCTTTGTCTCTCACTCACTGTCTCCCTTTGTCTCTCTCTCTCTGGTTCTATCTCACTGTCTCTCTCTCCCTGTCCCCTATCTCTCTCTTTCTCAGTACGAAGTCTTACAACACCAGGTTAAAGTCCAACAGGTTTGTTTCGATGTCACTATCTTTCGGAGCGCTGCTCCTTCCTCAGGTGAATGAAGAGGTCTGTTCCAGAAACACATATATAGACAAATTCAAAGATGCCAAACAATGCTTGGAATGCGAGCATTAGCAGGTGATTAAATCCTTACAGATCCAGAGATGGGGTAACCCCAGGTTAAAGAGGTGTGAATTGTATCAAGCCAGGACAGTTGGTAGGATTTTGCAGGCCAGATGGTGGGGGATGAATGTAATGCGACATGAATCCCAGGTCCCGGTTGGGATTCATGACCTGGGATTCATGTCGCATTACATTCATCCCCCACCATCTGGCCTGGGAAATCCTACCAACTGTCCTGGCTTGAGACAATTCACACCTCTTTAACCTGGGGTTACCCCATCTCTGGATCTGTAAAGATTTAATCACCTGCTAATGGTCGCATTCCGAGCATTGTTTGGCATCTTTGAATTTGTCTATATATGTGTTTCTGGAACAGACCTCTTCATTCACCTGAGGAAGGAGCAGCGCTCCGAAAGCTAGTGACATCGAAACAAACCTGTTGGACTTTAACCTGGTGTTGTAAGACTTCGTACTGTGCTCACCCCAGTCCAACGCCGGCATCTCCACATCATCTCTCTTTCTCACTCTCTCTCTGTCTCTCTGTGTCTCTCTCTCTGTCTCTATCTCTGTCTCTCTGTCTCTACCTATCTTTCTCTCCCTCTGTCTCAATCTCTCTCCCTGTCTCTCTCTGCCTCACTCTCCCTGCCTTTGTCTGTCTGTCTGTGTGTCTCTCTCTCCTTGCCTCTCTCTGTCTGTCACCCTCACTCTCTGTCTTTTTCTATCTCTATGACTCTCACTCTCTCTCTGTATCTCACTCTGTCTCTCTCACTCTCTGTCTTTCAGTCTCTCTCTCTCTATTTCTTTCTAACTCTCTTTGACTTTCCCTCTGTTTGCTCACTTTTTTTCATTCTATCACTCTCTCTCAGCCTCTCCCTCTCTCTCTGACACTGTCTCTCTGTCTCTTTCTCTCTGTCTCCCTCAATGTCTCTCTGTTTCTGCATCTCTCTCTCTCTGTCTTTCTCTTTGTCTCTCTCTCTTTCTCTTTGTCTCTATCTCTGTCTCTGTCTCTCTGTCTCTGTGTCTCTATATCTCTCTTTCTATCTCTGTCTCTCTCTGTCTGACTCTCACTGTCTCTCTCTCTTTGTCTCTCTCTCTGTCTCTCTCTCTCTCTCTGACTCTATCTCTATCTCTCGTTCTACCTCTCTCTCTCTCTCTCTGTCTGACTCTCTCACTGTCTCTCTCTCTCTCTGTCTCTCTCTTTCTCTGTCCCCATTGCTCTCTCTCTCTGTCTCTCTCTCTGTCTCTCTCTCTCCCGGTCCCTATTGCTCTCTTTCTCTGACTCTCTCTCTGACTCTTTCTCTCTCTGTCTCTGTCTCTCTCTCCCTCTCTCTCGGTCCCTTTTGCTCTCTTTCTCTGACTCTCTCTCTCGCTCTCTGTCTCTCTCTCTCTCTCTCTGTCTCTCTCTCTCTTCACTCACTGTCTCTCTCTCTCTCGGATCCTATTGCTCTCTTTCTCTGACTCTCTCTCTCTCTCTCTCTGTTTCTCTGTCTGTCTCTCTCTCTGTCTCTCCCTCTGTCCATATCTCTCTGTGTCTCTCTCTCTCTCTGTTTCTCTCTCTGTCTCTCTCTCTCTCCCGAGCACTTTTGCTGTTTCTCTCTCTCTCTCTCTCGGTCTCTCTCAGTTTATTAAAAATATTTTTATTCAACGAAAAATATTCAACCAAATTGATACAAAATACAAATATATTCCAACCCCCCCCCCCCCCGACCCCTTTCCAGAACAAATTTGCAGAATAGCATCTTTACAACCATTGATGTACAATTGATAAAACCCCCCCCCCAGTCCCAAAATAACTAACAATCAAACCACACACACCCGGCAATCTGACGGTGACCAACTCTCCCCCCCCCCCCCGCCCCCCCCCCCCCCCCCCCCCCGCCCCCCGCCCCCCCGCCCCCCGCCCCCCCCGGCCGACCCTCCCATCACTTACTTGATCCTTGCAAGCACAGAACTCCCTCAGGTTGCTGAGCCTCTGTACTGGGTGCTGTTGATGAGTTCCTGTCAAACAAGACTGGTCACCGGGTTGGTTGAAGGAAGTGAAGGTGAGAGAATGCCTCCAGGAAGTCTCAGGTTCCAAAAATAGCCACCTGACGGATAGGTTACAACCCATCCACAAGAACCCCCGCCCTGGTGCTGAAGGCAGCACAGTGGTTAGCACCGTTGCTTCACAGCTCCAAGGTCCCAGGTTCGATTCCCTGCTGGGTCACTGTCTGTGCGGAGTCTGCACGTCCTCCCCGTGTCTGCGTGGGTTTCCTCCGGGTGCTCCGGTTTCCTCCCACAAGTCCCGAACGACGTACAGGTTAGGTGGATTGGCCAGAATAAATCGCCCTTAGTGTCCAAAAAAGGTTAGATGGGGTTACGGGGATACGGGGCAGGTGTGGGCTTGGGTAGGGTGCTCTTTCCAAGGGCCGGTGCAGACTCGATGGGCCGAATGGCCTCCTTCTGCTCTGCAAAGTCACTGATAAAATATTTTCGAAAAACAAGTGAATTAAACTAGCTCGAGGGCTCGGCTCCGCAGGGAGAGCCTTTACTAACCTCAGAAATCTCCGAAACGAATTAACAAATTCCAAATATGAACACCACCCATCACAGGGCCACCCAAACACATAGAACATAGAACACAGAAAATACAGCACAGAACAGGCCCTTCGGCCCACGATGTTGTGCCGAACCTTTGTCCTAGATTAATCATAGATCATCATTGAATTTACAGTGCAGAAGGAGGCCATTCGGCCCTTTGAGTCTGCACCGGCTCTTGGAAAGAGCACCCTACCCAAACTCAACACCTTCCCCCAACACCAAGGGCAATTTGGACATTAAGGGCAATTTATCATTGGCCAATTCACCTAACCCGCACATCTTTGGATTGTGGGAGGAAACCGGAGCACCCGGAGGAAACCCACGCACACACGGGGAGGACGTGCAGACTCCGCACAGACAGTGACCCAAGCCGGAATCGAACCTGGGACCCTGGAGCTGTGAAGCAATTGTGCTATCCACAATGCTACCGTGCTGCCCTTGAGAACAAATAAATCTACACTATATCATTTAACCGTAATCCATGTACCTATCCAATAGCTGCTTGAAGGTCCCTAATGTTTCCAACTCAACTACTTCCACAGGCAGTGCATTCCATGCCCCCACTACTCTCTGGGTAAAGAACCTACCTCTGATATCCCTCCTATATCTTCCACCTTTCACCTTAAATTTATGTCCCCTTGTAATGGTTTGTTCCACCCGTGGAAAAAGTCTCTGACTGTCTACTCTATCTATTCCCCTGATCATCTTATAAACCTCTATCAAGTCGCCCCTGATCCTTCTCCGTTCTAATGAGAAAAGGCCTAGCACCCTCAACCTTTCCTCGTAAGACCTACTCTCCATTCCAGGTAACATCCTGGTAAATCTTCTTTGCACCTTTTCCAAAGCTTCCACATCCTTCCTAAAATGAGGTGACCAGAACTGTACACAGTACTCCAAATGTGGCCTTACCAAAGTTTTGTACAGCTGCATGATCACCTCACGGCTCTTAAATAATTCAATCCCTCTGTTAATGAACGCGAGCACACCATAGGCCTTCTTCACAGCTCTATCCACTTGAGTGGCAACTTTCAAAGATGTATGAACATAGACCCCAAGATCTCTCTGCTCCTCCACATTGCATGTGGGGGGAATCGTGCCAAACCCAACTTCCTTGCAAAACGGCGCCGCCTTAGCCTGGGGAGAGCTACGTGACTCCCGGCAAGCTCCGATCCGACATCTTAATATATCCTCACCCAGTGACCCCCCCCCCCCTCCCCGCATCCGACACTCCTTTGCCCAAATGCCCGTGGACCACACATCCTCCTGAGGCAGCTGCCCAGCACGTGGCTTCTGTCTCCGCCATCTGCGGGCTGGATCCAGCTCAGGGGGGGCCGCCATTACCCCCTCCCCCACCATCTCCCAGGAGCGCGTGCGCCATGACTCCGGTCGGGCTGAGCGCCCTCGGCCCCCCCCCCCCCCCCCCCTCTGGGCAATCCGACCACCCTCTGAAGTCTGTCCCCTCGATCGATTTTCCAGGCCGGCCTGTCCTCGCCCTCGAACCCTGATTACCGGTCGCCATCTTGGCCCTTTCCACTTCCAATCGAACGGTGGGGGTCGCTCGGCCCTCGACAGAGAAACCCCCTACCTCCTCCGCAGCTCCGCGCCCTGCTGCCTGGCCACCTCGCCCGCTGCAGCCAGGGCTCCTCTGACAGGCGACGTTCGGAGAACCATCGGAATGTTACAGCGCAGAAAGAGGCTCTGCGGCCTATCTTGTGTATATCCAGCCCGCCGACTCCCAGGGGCCCTTTCTAATCCCGCCTTCCTGCTCCCGGTCCACAGCCCTGGATCTTACAGCACTGAAGGTGCAGATCCAGACGTGAGCGTCTCTGCCTCCGCCAATCCCAGGCTCCCGCTACCCTTTGCGTGAAGAAACCTCTTCCTCATGTCCCCTCGGCACCTTCTGCCTCTTATCTTGGATCTACACCCCCTGGCTCTAGAATTCTCCGCCAAGGGAAACAATTTTATCCTGTCCCGCCCTATCTCTTCCCCCTCATAATTTTGTACACCTCAATTAAGTCACCCCTCAGCCTGTATTTGTTCCGAGGTAAATAACCCCAATCTATCTAATCCGTCCTCGTAGCCGCACTTTTCCAGCCCTGGCAACATTCGTGTGTGATGAACGGTTACTGCCTTATCATCATGTAAGGTGATGTCCCCTTTAAGACCGGGCTTGGAACCCTGGGGACTCCGCCTCTGGCTCCGCCCATCTGGGAGCCATACATAAAGGCCTGCCTCATGGTCTGTGTAGCAGTCAGCTCTCGTCTCTAGCTGTAGCATAGTTATTAGTCTAATAAAGCCTTCTTTACAGTTTAATCTCTAAGCATCATTATTGAGGGTACTTCAATTTATTAGACTAAACTAGATTCAGGATGGACGCAGGCCTAAAACCAGAGAAGCTTAATCTGGAAGCACGAACGCCGGAGGCAAAGGAAATTTTTTAATACTGGCTGCGGTGCTTCGAGGCCTACCTGGACTCCGCAGAGACTCCCATCCTGGGGCCACACAAGCTGCGATCGAGTTGCTCCGCAAGCGGTTTGTCAAACCCATCAATGAGGTGCACGCCCGGCACCTGCTCTCTACCTGCCAGCAGCGCTCGGGGGAATCGCTCGACGAGTTTGTTGAAAAACTCACCGCGCTTGCCAGGGACTGTGACCATCAGGATGTGACAGGGGAAGTCCATATGAACCTGCACATCAGGGACGCTTTCGTGTCCGGCATCCGCTCGACCTACATCCGGCAGCGGCTGCTCGAAAACGGGGCAAACGACCTCCAGGAGACGCTAACGCACGCCTCCTCGCTAGCGGTGGCCCGACATAACTTGGGTACGTACCCCGCGGACTCTGCCAGCACCCCCCGGACTTCCTCAGACTCAACCGTATTACAGGCCTGCACCACGTGGCGACCCGCTCACCATGGGAGCACACCATGCTACTTCTGCGGGCAGGGCCAGCACCCACGCCCACGCTGCCCAGCCCGCTCCGCGATCTGCAGCGACTGCGGGAAGAAAGGGCACTTTGCGAGGGTCTGCCTGGCCAGACCCAGGGGCCAGAAAAACAAAGAACAGCCGGCCTGAAAATCAGGTTCACGGACCTGCAGGCCTCACAATGCTGCTGTGCACCGACCCGACACGCCCTCTTCTGACGCGTCATCAGCCTCGTGCGAATCATGGGAGCGTCCATCTTGGCGGCGGCCATCTTCTCGACTAGATTCAGGATGTACGCAGGCCTAAAACCAGAGAAGCTCAATCTGGAAGCACGAACACCGGAGGCGAAGGAAATTTTTAAATACTGGCTGCGGTGCTTCGAGGCCTACCTGGACTCCGCAGAGACTCCCATCCTGGGGCCACGCAAGCTGCGTCTACTCCACGCCCGGGTGAGTCACAGAATCTCCGCCATGCTCGAAAAGGCGACGACTTATGAGGAAGTGATCGAGTTGCTCCGCAAGCGGTTTGTCAAACCCATCAATGAGGTGCACGCCCGGCATCTGCTCTCTACCTGCCAGCAGCGCTCGGGGGAATCGCTCGACGAGTTTGTTGAAAAACTCACCGCGCTTGCCAGGGACTGTGACCATCAGGATGTGACAGGGGAAGTCCATATGAACCTGCACATCAGGGACGCTTTCGTGTCCGGCATCCGCTCGACCTACATCCGACAGCGGCTGCTCGAAAATGGGGCAAAAGACCTCCAGGACATGCTAACGCTCGCCTCTTCGCTGGAGGTGGCCCGACATAACTTGGGTACGTACCCCGTGGACTCTGCCAGCCCTCCCCCGGACTTCCTCAGACTCAGCCATATTACAGGCCTGCGCCACACGTCGACCCGCTCACCATGGGAGCACACCATGCTACTTCTGCGGGCAGGGCCAGCACCCACGCCCACGCTGCCCAGCCCGCTCCGCGACCTGCAGCGACTGCGGGAAGAAAGGGCACTTTGCGAGGGTCTGCCTGGCCAGACCCAGGGGCCAGAAAAACAAAGAACAGCCGGCCCGAAAATCAGGCTCTCAGGCCCGCAGGCCTCGCAATGGTGCTGCGCACCGACCCGACACGCCCTCTTCTGACGCGTCATCAGCCTCGTGCGATTCATGGGAGCGTCCATCTTGTCGGCGGCCACCTTCTCGACCCGACATGTGCAGCCGGCGGCGGCCATTTCACGAGTCCGACTCAGCTGACGCCGCCGACTACCCGCGACTGGGTGCGATCACCCTCGATCAAACTCAGCCAAAACACCTGCAGAACTCCATGATGCAGGTCCAGGTCAATGGGCACGACACTGCATGCCTCTTCGACTCCGGGAGCACGGAGAGCTTTATCCACCCTGAAACGGTAAGGCGCTGCTCCCTACGCACCCATCCCGCATCCCAAACCATAGCCTTCTTTACAGTTTAATCTCTAAGTGTCATTCTCTGGAGCAATTCCGTCTTCCCTGTGATGTGGTGACCAGAACTGAACACAATACTCCAGTTGTGGCCTCAACAGTGTTTTATACAATCCCGACAATTATATCCTGACTTTTACATTCTAAACCTCGGCCATTCCACCTCCTGAAACATCACGCCGCAGTTTCTGACGCTCCGCAGCCAGACATTTGATGTTAAGGGTGTGCCCCTTGGCGCTGACAGTGCCTCTGCCGCCATTTTGTTCCCCTCCCCCGAGGTGCGTGACGTCTCTGCCTTCGGAGCTGTTTCCTGCATTTCTGGTTGCCTTTGTTGTGGATTCGCTAAGACATCGAGTGTTAATAATATCGGGAGCAATTTCCACGCCGATAGTGCCAAAGTTACGATTTCCCGCCGGGAGCACCCAGACATGCAGCTGCTCCGCTACAGGCAGCACCACTTCCACTCTCTGTCTCTTGCGACATTCTGTATAATGTCTAGCACATTAAGGGTTAATGCAATACTCTAACCGACCACCAGGTGGAGCTGGGGAGCCGACCTATAAAAAGGAATGCCTCTCGGGCTTCTGGGAGAGAGGGTAGAGAAGGCGGGAGAAGGCTACAGAGAATAGGAGCAGACCAGAGAACAATTAAAGATAGTGCGCGTGAGACAGATTTTCGTATAGTATAGATTGTAGTTTAGTTATAATATTGCTTCTTTTAAGAATAGTGATCGAACTTTATGTTAAGTAATGTAATAAATTTTAGCTTTGTTTACTTGACTTAGCTTTTTGTGGTCTTTGTGTACACTACGAAGTCCATCCTGAATAAGAGCAGCAGAGTGAACGCCACATGGTACCAGACAGTGATTCTTAAAAGCACAGCAAATAGTTTAGTTAGTCAGATTGGTCAGATTAGTCAGATGGGGCTGGTTTAGCACACTGGGCTAAATCGCTGGCTTTTAAAGCAGACCAAGGCAGGCCAGCAGCACAGTTCAATTCCCGTACCAGCCTCCCCGAACAGGCGCCGGAATGTGGCGACTAGGGGCTTTTTACAGTAACTTCATTGAAGCCTACTTGTGACAATAAGCGATTTTCATTTTATTTCAATTCATTAGTTTTCAAAGACAAGAAGGAAGAACCATCGCACTACTAACCAGGGGCGAAATTCTCCGGCGATGTCCGCCGACCGGCGCAAATCAGTCCGGCACCGCGCCACCCCAAAGGTGCGGAATCCTCTGCATCTTGAGCTGAGCCCTAACCTTGAGAGGCTAGGCCCGCGCCGGACTGATTTCAGCCCCGCCAGCTGGCGGGAAAGGCCTTTGGTGCCCCGCCAGCTGGTGCGGAAATGACATTGCCGGGTGGCGCATACGCGGGAGCATGGTGGAGACCATGGCGAAGGCGGAAGGAAAAGAGTGCCCCCACGGCAAAGGCGCGCCCGCCGATCGGTGGGCCCCGATCGTGGGCCAGGCCACCGAGGGGGCACGCCCAGGGGCCAGATCGCCCCGCGCCCCCCCGAGGACCCCGGAGCCCGCCCGCGCCGCCTTGTCCCGCCGTTAAGAGAGGTGGTTTAATCCACGCCGGCGGGACAGGCATTCCAGCAGCGGGACTTCGGCCCATCCGAGCCGGAGAATCGCCGGGGGGGGGGGCCCGCCAACCGGCGCGGCGCGATTCCCGCCCCCGCCAAATCTCCGGTGCCGGAGAATTCGGCAACCGGCGGGGGCGGGATTCACACCAGCCTCCAGCGATTCTCCAACCCGGCAGGGGTCGGAGAATCCCGACCATGAGCTCAAAGTCAGCACCGAACTCCAGGCTGCAAGGTGGAAGGTCTACAAAAGCCCAAGAACTTCAAGACGACTGGTAAACTCAATCTAAATTGGCGTTTGAATTAAATTTATCTGCCTGCACGCTGGGATGAGCTGCAGATCAGTGTAAAATTACGCTTCTCCTAACTCCGCAAGCAATCAAGTTGTATAATTCTTTCTAATTTGAGACAGCGATGATAAAAACAATTTGAGCTGGTAATTAAAGAATTCGACAACTATTGTGAAGCCCAGGTGAATGAAACGTATGCACGCTACATGTTCAAGAAAAGGGTGCAGCAACGGCAAATCGATTGATTCATTTATTGCTAGTCGCAGACTCTGAGCTCAAACGTGCTGTTTTTCGTCAGTATCAGATTCAATGATCCGCGATCAAATTGTTGTTGGCGTTAACGATGGGCGGTTGAGTGAGCGATTACTTTGTCGTGCAATCCTGTCTTTAGGTGAAGTAATTAATCTCCAGGGCTAGCGAACAGGCTCCAAATCAATATGCAGAGTTTAAACCTAGGGAAAAGGACGTGGAAACGGGAAACGTGGCTGACACCTTTAACTCAGTGACGCAGTTGAGACGTCAGTGAGCCACTGTAGGCGGCCATTTGGTTATTTTTTTCTTAAGGGGCAATTTAGAATAATAGATACCTGGGAGTGAGTTTCTGACTGGAATCTAATTTAGGGATTCGGGGCGGTTTATATACAGAATAACAGATACCCGGGAGTGAGTTTCTGACTGGAATCTAAACGAGGGGTTCGGGTTGGTTTATATATAGAATAACAGATACCCGGGAGTGTGTTACAGACTGGAATCTAATCGAGGGGTTCGGGGTGGTATCTATATAGAATAACAGATACCCGGGAGTGAATTACAGACTGGAATCTAATTGAGGGGTTCGGGCTGGTTTATATATAGAATAACAGATACCCGGGAGTGTGTTACAGACTGGAATCTAATCGAGGGGTTCGGGGTGGTTTATATATAGAATAGCAGATACCCGGGAGTGAGTTACAGACTGGAACCTAATCGAGGAGTTTGGGGTGGTTTATATATTGAATAACAGATACCCGGCAGTGAGTTACAGACTGGAATCTAATTGAGGGGTTCGAGCTGGTTTATATATAGAATAACAGATACCCGGGAGTGTGTTACAGACTGGAATCTAATCGAGGGGTTCGGGGTGGTTAATATATATAATAACAGATACCCGGGAGTGAGTTTCTGACTGGAATCTAATCGAGCGGTTCGGGGTGGTTTATATAAAGAATAACAGATCCCCGGGAGTGAGTTACAGACTGGAATCTAATCGAGGGTTTCGGGGTGGTTTATATATAGAATAACAGATACCCGGGAGTGAGTTACAGACTGGAATCTAATCGATGGGTTCAGTGTGGTTTATATATAGAATAACAGATACCCGGGAGTGAGTTACAGACTAGAATCTAAATGAGGGATTTAGGGAGGTTTATATATAGAATAACAGATACCCGGGAGTGAGTTACCGACTGGAATCTAATCGAGGGGTTCAGGGAGGTTTATATATAGAATAACAGATACCCGGGAGTGAGTTACAGACTGGAATCTAATCAAGGGGCTCGGGGTGGTTTATATATAGAATAATAGATACGCTGGAGTGAGTTACAGACTGGAATCTAATCGAGGGGTTCGGGGTGGTTTATATATAGAATAATAGATACCCGGGATTGAGTTACAGTTAGGAATCTACTCGAGGGCTCCGGTTGGTATATATATAGACTAACAGATACCCGGGAGTGAGTTACAGACTGGAATCTAATCGAGGGGTTCAGGGTGGTTTATTTAACGAATAACAGATACCCGGGAGTGAGTTACAGACTGGAATCTAAGCGAGGGGATCGGGATGGTTTATATGCAGACTAACAGATAGCCAGGAGTGAGGTACAGACTGGAATCTAATCGAGGGGTTCGGGATGGTTTATATGTAGAATAACAGATACCCGGGAGTGAGTTACTGACTGGAATCTAATTGAGGGTTCGGGGTGGTTTATATATAGAATAACAGATACCCGGGAGTGAGTTACAGACTGGAATCTAATCGAGGGATTCAGGGTGGTTTATATATGGAATAACAGATACCCGGGAGTGAGTTACAGACTGGAATCTAATCGACGGGTTTGGGATGGTTTAGATATAGAATAACAGATACCCGGGAGTGAGTTACAGACAGGAATCTAATCGAGGTGTTCGGGGTGGATTAGATATAGAATAACAGATACCCAGGATTGAGTTACAGACTGGAATCTAATCGAGGGGTTCGGGGTGGTTTATATATAGAATAACAGATACCTGGGAGTCAGTTACAGACTGGAATCTAATCGAGAGGTTGGGGGTGGTTTATATATAGAATAACAGATACCCGGGAGTGAGTTTCTGACTGGAATCTCATCGAGCGGTTCGGGGTGGTTTATATATAGAATAACAGATACCCGGGAGTGAGTTACAGACTGAAATCTAATCAAGGGGTTCGGAGTGGTTTATATACAGAATAACAGATACCCGGGAGTGAGTTACAGACTGGAATTTAATCGAGGGGTTCTGGGTGGTTTATATATAGAATAACTGATACCCGGGAGTGAGTTACAGACTGGAATCTAATCGAGGGCTTCGGGGTGGTTTATATATATAATAACAGATACCCGGGAGTGAGTTTCAGACTGGAATCTAATCGAAGGGTTCAGGGTGGTTTATATATAAAATAACAGATACCCGGGAGTGAGTTACAGACTGGAATCTAATCGAGGGGTTCAGGGTCGTTTATATATAGAATAACAGATACCCGGGAGTGAGTTACAGGCTGGAATTTAATCGAGTGATTTGGGGTGGTTTAAACATAGAATAACAGATACCCGGGAGTGAGTTACAGACTGAAATCTAATCAAGTGTTTAGGGTGGTTTATATATAGAATAACAGATACCCGGGAGTGAGTTATTGACTGGAATCTAATCAAAGGGTTCAGGGTGGTTTATATATAAAATAACAGATACCCGGAAGTGAGTTACAGACTGGAATCTAATCGAGGGGTTCGGGATGGTTTATATATAGAATAACAGATACCCGGGAGTGAGTTACTGACTGGAATCTAATTGAGGGTTCGGGGTGGTTTATATATAGAATAACAGATACCCGGGAGTGAGTTACAGACTGGAATCTAATCGAGGGATTCAGGGTGGTTTATATATGGAATAACAGATACCCGGGAGTGAGTTACAGACAGGAATCTAATCGAGGTGTTCGGGGTGGATTAGATATAGAATAACAGATACCCAGGATTGAGTTACAGACTGGAATCAAATCGAGGGGTTCGGGGTGGTTTATATATAGAATAACAGATACCCAGGATTGAGTTACAGACTGGAATCTAATCGAGGGGTTCAGGGTGGTTTATTTTTAGAATAACAGATACCCGCGAGTGAGTTACAGACTGGAATCTAATCGAGGGATTCGGGGTGGTTTATATTTAGAATAACAGATACCCGGGAGTGAGTTACAGACTGGAATCTAATCGAGGGGTTCGGGGTGGTTTATATATAGAATAACAGATACCCGGGAGTGAGTAACAGACTGGAATCTAATCGAGGGGTTCGGGGTGGTTTATATATAGAGTAACAGATACCCGGGAGTGAGTTACAGACTGGAATCTAATCGAGGGTTTCGGGGTGGTTTATATATAGAATAACAGATACCCGGGAGTGAGTTACAGACTGGAATCTAATCGAGGAGTTCGGGGTGGTTTATATATAGAATAACAGATATCTGGGAGTGAGATACAGACTGGAATGTAATTGAGGGGTTCGGGGTGGTTTATATACAGAATACCAGATACGCGGGAGTGAGTTACAGACTGGAATCTAATCGAGGGGTTCAGAGTGGTTTATATATAGAATAACAGATACCCGGGAGTGAGTTACAGACTGGAATCTAATAGAGGGGCTCGGGGTGGTTTATATATAGAATAACAGATACCCGGGAGTGAGTTACAGACTGGAATCTAATCGAGGGGTTCGGGGGGGTTTATATATAGAATAACAGATACCCGGGTGTGAGTTACAGACTGGAATCTAATCGAGGGGTTCCCAATGGTACATCTATGTTTCTAATATATCTGTTTGTGGGTATATCTGTGTGTATATGTGAGTGTGTGTACATCTGTGTGCGTATATATCAGTGTGTGTGTGTATGTGTGTGTGTGTGTATCTATCTGTGTGTGTATATATCAGTGTGTGTGTGTATGTGAGTGTGTATATATCTGTGTGCGTATATATCAGTCTGTGTGTATGTGAGTGTGTATATATCTGTGTGCGTATATATCAGTGTGTGTGTGTATGTGAGTGTGTATATATCTGTGTGCGTATATATCAGTGTGTGTGTATGTGAGTGTGTATATATCTGTGTGCGTATATATCAGTGTGTGTGTATGTGAGTGTGTATATATCTGTGTGCATATATATCAGTGTGTGTGTGTATGCGAGTGTGTGTACATCTGTGTGCGTATATATCAGTGTGTGTGTGTATGTGAGTGTGTATATATCTGTGTGCATATATATCAGTGTGTGTGTGTATGTGAGTGTGTATATATCTGTGTACGTATATATCAGTGTGTGTGTATGTGAGTGTGTATATATCTGTGTGCGTATATATCAGTGTGTGTGTATGTGAGTGTGTATATATCTGTGTGCGTATATATCAGTGTGTGTGTGTATGTGAGTGTGTATATATCTGTGTGCGTATATATCAGCGTGTGTGTATGTGAGTGTGTATATATCTGTGTGCGTATATATCAGTGTGTGTGTATGTGAGTGTGTATATATCTGTGTGCGTATATATCAGTGTGTGTGTGGATGTGAGTGTGTGTACATCTGTGTGCGTATATATCAGTCTGTGTGTATGTGAGTGTGTGTACATCTGTGTGCGTATATATCAGTCTGTGTGTATGTGAGTGTGTATATATCTGTGTGCGTATATATCAGTGTGTGTGTATGTGATTGTGTATATATCTGTGTGCGTATATATCAGTGTGTGTGTGGATGTGAGTGTGTGTACATCTGTGTGCGTATATATCAGTGTGTGTGTGTATGTGTGTGAGTGTGTATATATCTGTGTGCGTATATATCAGTGTGTGTGGATGTGAGTGTGTGTACATCTGTGTGCGTATATATCAGTGTGAGTGTATGTGAGTGTGTATATAACTGTGTGCGTATATATCAGTGTGTGTGTATGTGAGTGTGTATATATCTGTGTGCGTATATATCAGTCTGTGTGTATGTGAGTGTGTGTACATCTGTGTGCGTATATATCAGTGTGTGTGTGGATGTGAGTGTGTGTACATCTGTGTGCGTATATATCAGTGTGAGTGTATGTGAGTGTGTATATAACTGTGTGCGTATATATCAGTGTGTGTGTATGTGAGTGTGTATATATCTGTGTGCGTATATATCAGTGTGTGTGTATGTGAGTGTGTATATATCTGTGTGCGTATATATCAGTGTGTGTGTGGATGTGAGTGTGTGTACATCTGTGTGCGTATATATCAGTCTGTGTGTATGTGAGTGTGTGTACATCTGTGTGCGTATATATCAGTGTGTGTGTATGTGAGTGTGTATATATCTGTGTGCGTATATATCAGTGTGTGTGTATGTGAGTGTGTATATATCTGTGTGCGTATATATCAGTGTGTGTGGGATGTGAGTGTGTATATATCTGTGTGCGTATATATCAGTGTGTGTGTATGTGAGTGTGTATATATGTGTGCGTATATATCAGTGTGTGTGTGTATGTGAGTGTGTATATATCTGTGTGCGTATATATCAGTGTGTGTGTGGATGTGAGCGTATGTACATCTGTGTGCGTATATATCAGTCTGTGTGTATGTGAGTGTGTATATATCTGTGTGCGTATATATCAGTGTGTGTATATATCTGTGTGCGTATATATCAGTGTGTGTGTGGATGTGAGTGTGTATATATCTGTGTGCGTATATATCAGTGTGTGTGTGGATGTGAGTGTGTGTACATCTGTGTGCGTATATATCAGTGTGTGTGTGGATGTGAGTGTGTGTACATCTGTGTGCGTATATATCAGTGTGAGTGTATGTGAGTGTGTATATAACTGTGTGCGTATATATCAGTGTGTGTGTATGTGAGTGTGTATATATCTGTGTGCGTATATATCAGTCTGTGTGTATGTGAGTGTGTGTACATCTGTGTGCGTATATATCAGTGTGTGTGTGGATGTGAGTGTGTGTACATCTGTGTGCGTATATATCAGTGTGAGTGTATGTGAGTGTGTATATAACTGTGTGCGTATATATCAGTGTGTGTGTATGTGAGTGTGTATATATCTGTGTGCGTATATATCAATGTGTGTGTATGTGAGTGTGTATATATCTGTGTGCGTATATATCAGTGTGTGTGTGGATGTGAGTGTGTGTACATCTGTGTGCGTATATATCAGTCTGTGTGTATGTGAGTGTGTGTACATCTGTGTGCGTATATATCAGTGTGTGTATGTGAGTGTGTATATATCTGTGTGCGTATATATCAGTGTGTGTGTATGTGAGTGTGTATATATCTGTGTGCGTATATATCAGTGTGTGTGGGATGTGAGTGTGTATATATCTGTGTGCGTATATATCAGTGTGTGTGTATGTGAGTGTGTATATATGTGTGCGTATATATCAGTGTGTGTGTGTATGTGAGTGTGTATATATCTGTGTGCGTATATATCAGTGTGTGTGTGGATGTGAGTGTATGTACATCTGTGTGCGTATATATCAGTCTGTGTGTATGTGAGTGTGTATATATCTGTGTGCGTATATATCAGTGTGTGTGTGTATGTGAGTGTGTATATATCTGTGTGCGTATATATCAGTGTGTGTGTGGATGTGAGTGTGTATATATCTGTGTGCGTATATATCAGTGTGTGTGTGGATGTGAGTGTGTGTACATCTGTGTGCGTATGTATCAGTGTGTGTGTGGATGTGAGTGTGTGTACATCTGTGTGCGTATATATCAGTGTGAGTGTATGTGAGTGTGTATATAACTGTGTGCGTATATATCAGTGTGTGTGTATGTGAGTGTGTATATATCTGTGTGCGTATATATCAGTGTGTGTGTGTATGTGAGTGTGTATATATCTGTGTACGTATATATCAGTGTGTGTGTATGTGAGTGTGTATATATCTGTGTGCGTATATATCAGTGTGTGTGTATGTGAGTGTGTATATATCTGTGTGCGTATATATCAGTGTGTGTGTGTATGTGAGTGTGTATATATCTGTGTGCGTATATATCAGCGTGTGTGTATGTGAGTGTGTATATATCTGTGTGCGTATATATCAGTGTGTGTGTATGTGAGTGTGTATATATCTGTGTGCGTATATATCAGTGTGTGTGTGGATGTGAGTGTGTGTACATCTGTGTGCGTATATATCAGTCTGTGTGTATGTGAGTGTGTGTACATCTGTGTGCGTATATATCAGTCTGTGTGTATGTGAGTGTGTATATATCTGTGTGCGTATATATCAGTGTGTGTGTATGTGATTGTGTATATATCTGTGTGCGTATATATCAGTGTGTGTGTGGATGTGAGTGTGTGTACATCTGTGTGCGTATATATCAGTGTGTGTGTGTATGTGTGTGAGTGTGTATATATCTGTGTGCGTATATATCAGTGTGTGTGGATGTGAGTGTGTGTACATCTGTGTGCGTATATATCAGTGTGAGTGTATGTGAGTGTGTATATAACTGTGTGCGTATATATCAGTGTGTGTGTATGTGAGTGTGTATATATCTGTGTGCGTATATATCAGTCTGTGTGTATGTGAGTGTGTGTACATCTGTGTGCGTATATATCAGTGTGTGTGTGGATGTGAGTGTGTGTACATCTGTGTGCGTATAGATCAGTGTGAGTGTATGTGAGTGTGTATATAACTGTGTGCGTATATATCAGTGTGTGTGTATGTGAGTGTGTATATATCTGTGTGCGTATATATCAGAGTGTGTGTGTGTGAGTGTGTATATATCTGTGTGCGTATATATCAGTGTGTGTGTGGATGTGAGTGTGTGTACATCTGTGTGCGTATATATCAGTCTGTGTGTATGTGAGTGTGTGTACATCTGTGTGCGTATATATCAGTGTGTGTGTATGTGAGTGTGTATATATCTGTGTGCGTATATATCAGTGTGTGTGTATGTGAGTGTGTATATATCTGTGTGCGTATATATCAGTGTGTGTGGGATGTGAGTGTGTATATATCTGTGTGCGTATATATCAGTGTGTGTGTATGTGAGTGTGTATATATGTGTGCGTATATATCAGTGTGTGTGTGTATGTGAGTGTGTATATATCTGTGTGCGTATATATCAGTGTGTGTGTGGATGTGAGCGTATGTACATCTGTGTGCGTATATATCAGTCTGTGTGTATGTGAGTGTGTATATATCTGTGTGCGTATATATCAGTGTGTGTGTGTATGTGAGTGTGTATATATCTGTGTGCGTATATATCAGTGTGTGTGTGGATGTGAGTGTGTATATATCTGTGTGCGTATATATCAGTGTGTGTGTGGATGTGAGTGTGTGTACATCTGTGTGCGTATATATCAGTGTGTGTGTGGATGTGAGTGTGTGTACATCTGTGTGCGTATATATCAGTGTGAGTGTATGTGAGTGTGTATATAACTGTGTGCGTATATATCAGTGTGTGTGTATGTGAGTGTGTATATATCTGTGTGCGTATATATCAGTCTGTGTGTATGTGAGTGTGTGTACATCTGTGTGCGTATATATCAGTGTGTGTGTGGATGTGAGTGTGTGTACATCTGTGTGCGTATATATCAGTGTGAGTGTATGTGAGTGTGTATATAACTGTGTGCGTATATATCAGTGTGTGTGTATGTGAGTGTGTATATATCTGTGTGCGTATATATCAATGTGTGTGTATGTGAGTGTGTATATATCTGTGTGCGTATATATCAGTGTGTGTGTGGATGTGAGTGTGTGTACATCTGTGTGCGTATATATCAGTCTGTGTGTATGTGAGTGTGTGTACATCTGTGTGCGTATATATCAGTGTGTGTATGTGAGTGTGTATATATATGTGTGCGTATATATCAGTGTGTGTGTATGTGAGTGTGTATATATCTGTGTGCGTATATATCAGTCTGTGTGTATGTGAGTGTGTATATGTCTGTGTGCGTATATATCAGTGTGTGTGTGTATGTGAGTGTGTATATATCTGTGTGCGTATATATCAGTGTGTGTGTGGATGTGAGTGTGTATATATCTGTGTGCGTATATATCAGTGTGTGTGTGGATGTGAGTGTGTACACATCTGTGTGCGTATGTATCAGTGTGTGTGTGGATGTGAGTGTGTGTACATCTGTGTGCGTATATATCAGTGTGAGTGTATGTGAGTGTGTATATAACTGTGTGCGTATATATCAGTGTGTGTGTATGTGAGTGTGTATATATGTGTGCGTATATATCAGTCTGTGTGTATGTGAGTGTGTGTACATCTGTGTGCGTATATATCAGTGTGTGTGTGGATGTGAGTGTGTGTACATCTGTGTGCGTATATATCAGTGTGAGTGTATGTGAGTGTGTATATAACTGTGTGCGTATATATCAGTGTGTGTGTATGTGAGTGTGTATATATCTGTGTGCGTATATATCAGTGTGTGTGTATGTGAGTGTGTATATATCTGTGTGCGTATATATCAGTGTGTGTGTGGATGTGAGTGTGTGTACATCTGTGTGCGTATATATCAGTCTGTGTGTATGTGAGTGTGTGTACATCTGTGTGCGTATATATCAGTGTGTGTGTATGTGAGTGTGTATATATCTGTGTGCGTATATATCAGTGTGTGTGTATGTGAGTGTGTATATCTGTGTGCGTATATATCAGTGTGTGTGGGATGTGAGTGTGTATATATCTGTGTGCGTATATATCAGTGTGTGTGTATGTGAGTGTGTATATATGTGTGCGTATATATCAGTGTGTGTGTGTATGTGAGTGTGTATATATCTGTGTGCGTATATATCAGTGTGTGTGTGGATGTGAGTGTATGTACATCTGTGTGCGTATATATCAGTCTGTGGGTATGTGAGTGTGTATATATCTGTGTGCGTATATATCAGTGTGTGTGTGGATGTGAGTGTGTATATATCTGTGTGCGTATATATCAGTGTGTGTGTGGATGTGAGTGTATGTACATCTGTGTGCGTATATATCAGTCTGTGTGTATGTGAGTGTGTATATATCTGTGTGCGTATATATCAGTGTGTGTGTGGCTGTGAGTGTGTATATATCTGTGTGCGTATATATCAGTGTGTGTGTGTATGTGAGTGTGTATATATCTGTGTGCGTATATATAAGTGTGTGTGTATGTGAGTGTGTATATATCTGTGTGCGTATATATCAGTGTGTGTGTGGATGTGAGTGTGTGTACATCTGTGTGCGTATATATCAGTGTGAGTGTATGTGAGTGTGTATATAACTGTGTGCGTATATATCAGTGTGTGTGTATGTGAGTGTGTATATATCTGTGTGCGTATATATCAGTGTGTGTGTGTATGTGAGTGTGTGTACATCTGTGTGCGTATATATCAGTGTGTGTGTATGTGAGTGTGTGTACATCTGTGTGCGTATATATCAGTGTGTGTGTGTATGTGAGTGTGTGTACATCTGTGTGCGTATATATCAGTGTGTGTGTGGATGTGAGTGTGTATATATCTGTGTGCGTATATATCAGTGTGTGTGTGGATGTGAGTGTGTATATATCTGTGTGCGTATATATCAGTGTGTATGTGAGTGTGTATATATCTGTGTGCGTATATATCAGTGTGTGTGTGGATGTGAGTGTGTGTACATCTGTGTGCGTATATATCAGTCTGTGTGTATGTGAGTGTGTGTACATCTGTGTGCGTATATATCAGTGTGTGTGTATGTGAGTGTGTATATATCTGTGTGCGTATATATCAGTGTGTGTGTATGTGAGTGTGTATATATCTGTGTGCGTATATATCAGTGTGTGTGGGATGTGAGTGTGTATATATCTGTGTGCGTATATATCAGTGTGTGTGTATGTGAGTGTGTATATATGTGTGCGTATATATCAGTGTGTGTGTGTATGTGAGTGTGTATATATCTGTGTGCGTATATATCAGTGTGTGTGTGGATGTGAGTGTATGTACATCTGTGTGCGTATATATCAGTCTGTGTGTATGTGAGTGTGTATATATCTGTGTGCGTATATATCAGTGTGTGTGTGGATGTGAGTGTGTATATATCTGTGTGCGTATATATCAGTGTGTGTGTGGATGTGAGTGTATGTACATCTGTGTGCGTATATATCAGTCTGTGTGTATGTGAGTGTGTATATATCTGTGTGCGTATATATCAGTGTGTGTGTGGATGTGAGTGTGTATATATCTGTGTGCGTATATATCAGTGTGTGTGTGTATGTGAGTGTGTATATATCTGTGTGCGTATATATCAGTGTGTGTGTATGTGAGTGTGTATATATCTGTGTGCGTATATATCAGTGTGTGTATATATCTGTGTGCGTATATATCAGTGTGTGTGTGGATGTGAGTGTGTATATATCTGTGTGCGTATATATCAGTGTGTGTGTGGATGTGAGTGTGTGTACATCTGTGTGCGTATATATCAGTGTGTGTGTGGATGTGAGTGTGTGTACATCTGTGTGCGTATATATCAGTGTGAGTGTATGTGAGTGTGTATATAACTGTGTGCGTATATATCAGTGTGTGTGTATGTGAGTGTGTATATATCTGTGTGCGTATATATCAGTCTGTGTGTATGTGAGTGTGTGTACATCTGTGTGCGTATATATCAGTGTGTGTGTGGATGTGAGTGTGTGTACATCTGTGTGCGTATATATCAGTGTGAGTGTATGTGAGTGTGTATATAACTGTGTGCGTATATATCAGTGTGTGTGTATGTGAGTGTGTATATATCTGTGTGCGTATATATCAATGTGTGTGTATGTGAGTGTGTATATATCTGTGTGCGTATATATCAGTGTGTGTGTGGATGTGAGTGTGTGTACATCTGTGTGCGTATATATCAGTCTGTGTGTATGTGAGTGTGTGTACATCTGTGTGCGTATATATCAGTGTGTGTATGTGAGTGTGTATATATCTGTGTGCGTATATATCAGTGTGTGTGTATGTGAGTGTGTATATATCTGTGTGCGTATATATCAGTGTGTGTGGGATGTGAGTGTGTATATATCTGTGTGCGTATATATCAGTGTGTGTGTATGTGAGTGTGTATATATGTGTGCGTATATATCAGTGTGTGTGTGTATGTGAGTGTGTATATATCTGTGTGCGTATATATCAGTGTGTGTGTGGATGTGAGTGTATGTACATCTGTGTGCGTATATATCAGTCTGTGTGTATGTGAGTGTGTATATATCTGTGTGCGTATATATCAGTGTGTGTGTGTATGTGAGTGTGTATATATCTGTGTGCGTATATATCAGTGTGTGTGTGGATGTGAGTGTGTATATATCTGTGTGCGTATATATCAGTGTGTGTGTGGATGTGAGTGTGTGTACATCTGTGTGCGTATGTATCAGTGTGTGTGTGGATGTGAGTGTGTGTACATCTGTGTGCGTATATATCAGTGAGAGTGTATGTGAGTGTGTATATAACTGTGTGCGTATATATCAGTGTGTGTGTATGTGAGTGTGTATATATCTGTGTGCGTATATATCAGTGTGTGTGTGTATGTGAGTGTGTATATATCTGTGTACGTATATATCAGTGTGTGTGTATGTGAGTGTGTATATATCTGTGTGCGTATATATCAGTGTGTGTGTATGTGAGTGTGTATATATCTGTGTGCGTATATATCAGTGTGTGTGTGTATGTGAGTGTGTATATATCTGTGTGCGTATATATCAGCATGTGTGTATGTGAGTGTGTATATATCTGTGTGCGTATATATCAGTGTGTGTGTATGTGAGTGTGTATATATCTGTGTGCGTATATATCAGTGTGTGTGTGGATGTGAGTGTGTGTACATCTGTGTGCGTATATATCAGTCTGTGTGTATGTGAGTGTGTGTACATCTGTGTGCGTATATATCAGTCTGTGTGTATGTGAGTGTGTATATATCTGTGTGCGTATATATCAGTGTGTGTGTATGTGATTGTGTATATATCTGTGTGCGTATATATCAGTGTGTGTGTGGATGTGAGTGTGTGTACATCTGTGTGCGTATATATCAGTGTGTGTGTGTATGTGTGTGAGTGTGTATATATCTGTGTGCGTATATATCAGTGTGTGTGGATGTGAGTGTGTGTACATCTGTGTGCGTATATATCAGTGTGAGTGTATGTGAGTGTGTATATAACTGTGTGCGTATATATCAGTGTGTGTGTATGTGAGTGTGTATATATCTGTGTGCGTATATATCAGTCTGTGTGTATGTGAGTGTGTGTACATCTGTGTGCGTATATATCAGTGTGTGTGTGGATGTGAGTGTGTGTACATCTGTGTGCGTATATATCAGTGTGAGTGTATGTGAGTGTGTATATAACTGTGTGCGTATATATCAGTGTGTGTGTATGTGAGTGTGTATATATCTGTGTGCGTATATATCAGTGTGTGTGGGATGTGAGTGTGTATATATCTGTGTGCGTATATATCAGTGTGTGTGTATGTGAGTGTGTATATATGTGTGCGTATATATCAGTGTGTGTGTGTATGTGAGTGTGTATATATCTGTGTGCGTATATATCAGTGTGTGTGTGGATGTGAGTGTATGTACATCTGTGTGCGTATATATCAGTCTGTGTGTATGTGAGTGTGTATATATCTGTGTGCGTATATATCAGTGTGTGTGTGGATGTGAGTGTGTATATATCTGTGTGCGTATATATCAGTGTGTGTGTGGATGTGAGTGTATGTACATCTGTGTGCGTATATATCAGTCTGTGTGTATGTGAGTGTGTATATATCTGTGTGCGTATATATCAGTGTGTGTGTGGCTGTGAGTGTGTATATATCTGTGTGCGTATATATCAGTGTGTGTGTGTATGTGAGTGTGTATATATCTGTGTGCGTATATATCAGTGTGTGTGTATGTGAGTGTGTATATATCTGTGTGCGTATATATCAGTGTGTGTGTGGATGTGAGTGTGTGTACATCTGTGTGCGTATATATCAGTGTGAGTGTATGTGAGTGTGTATATAACTGTGTGCGTATATATCAGTGTGTGTGTATGTGAGTGTGTATATATCTGTGTGCGTATATATCAGTGTGTGTGTGTATGTGAGTGTGTATATATCTGTGTGCGTATATATCAGTGTGTGTGTGGATGTGAGTGTGTGTACATCTGTGTGCGTATATATCAGTGTGTGTGTATGTGAGTGTGTATATATCTGTGTGCGTATATATCAGTGTGTGTGTGGATGTGAGTGTGTGTACATCTGTGTGCGTATATATCAGTGTGTGTGTGTATGTGAGTGTGTATATATCTGTGTGCGTATATATCAGTGTGTGTGTGTATGTGAGTGTGTGTACATCTGTGTGCGTATATATCAGTGTGTGTGTGGATGTGAGTGTGTGTACATCTGTGTGCGTATATATCAGTGTGTGTGTATGTGAGTGTGTGTACATCTGTGTGCGTATATATCAGTGTGTGTGTGTATGTGAGTGTGTGTACATCTGTGTGCGTATATATCAGTGTGTGTGTGGATGTGAGTGTGTATATATCTGTGTGCGTATATATCAGTGTGTGTGTGGATGTGAGTGTGTATATATCTGTGTGCGTATATATCAGTGTGTATGTGAGTGTGTATATATCTGTGTGCGTATATATCAGTGTGTGTGTGGATGTGAGTGTGTGTACATCTGTGTGCGTATATATCAGTCTGTGTGTATGTGAGTGTGTGTACATCTGTGTGCGTATATATCAGTGTGTGTGTATGTGAGTGTGTATATATCTGTGTGCGTATATATCAGTGTGTGTGTATGTGAGTGTGTATATATCTGTGTGCGTATATATCAGTGTGTGTGGGATGTGAGTGTGTATATATCTGTGTGCGTATATATCAGTGTGTGTGTATGTGAGTGTGTATATATGTGTGCGTATATATCAGTGTGTGTGTGTATGTGAGTGTGTATATATCTGTGTGCGTATATATCAGTGTGTGTGTGGATGTGAGTGTATGTACATCTGTGTGCGTATATATCAGTCTGTGTGTATGTGAGTGTGTATATATCTGTGTGCGTATATATCAGTGTGTGTGTGGATGTGAGTGTGTATATATCTGTGTGCGTATATATCAGTGTGTGTGTGGATGTGAGTGTATGTACATCTGTGTGCGTATATATCAGTCTGTGTGTATGTGAGTGTGTATATATCTGTGTGCGTATATATCAGTGTGTGTGTGGATGTGAGTGTGTATATATCTGTGTGCGTATATATCAGTGTGTGTGTGTATGTGAGTGTGTATATATCTGTGTGCGTATATATCAGTGTGTGTGTATGTGAGTGTGTATATATCTGTGTGCGTATATATCAGTGTGTGTATATATCTGTGTGCGTATATATCAGTGTGTGTGTGGATGTGAGTGTGTATATATCTGTGTGCGTATATATCAGTGTGTGTGTGGATGTGAGTGTGTGTACATCTGTGTGCGTATATATCAGTGTGTGTGTGGATGTGAGTGTGTGTACATCTGTGTGCGTATATATCAGTGTGAGTGTATGTGAGTGTGTATATAACTGTGTGCGTATATATCAGTGTGTGTGTGTATGTGTGTGAGTGTGTATATATCTGTGTGCGTATATATCAGTGTGTGTGGATGTGAGTGTGTGTACATCTGTGTGCGTATATATCAGTGTGTGTGTGTATGTGTGTGAGTGTGTATATATCTGTGTGCGTATATATCAGTGTGTGTGGATGTGAGTGTGTGTACATCTGTGTGCGTATATATCAGTGTGAGTGTATGTGAGTGTGTATATAACTGTGTGCGTATATATCAGTGTGTGTGTATGTGAGTGTGTATATATCTGTGTGCGTATATATCAGTCTGTGTGTATGTGAGTGTGTGTACATCTGTGTGCGTATATATCAGTGTGTGTGTGGATGTGAGTGTGTGTACATCTGTGTGCGTATATATCAGTGTGAGTGTATGTGAGTGTGTATATAACTGTGTGCGTATATATCAGTGTGTGTGTATGTGAGTGTGTATATATCTGTGTGCGTATATATCAGTGTGTGTGGGATGTGAGTGTGTATATATCTGTGTGCGTATATATCAGTGTGTGTGTATGTGAGTGTGTATATATGTGTGCGTATATATCAGTGTGTGTGTGTATGTGAGTGTGTATATATCTGTGTGCGTATATATCAGTGTGTGTGTGGATGTGAGTGTATGTACATCTGTGTGCGTATATATCAGTCTGTGTGTATGTGAGTGTGTATATATCTGTGTGCGTATATATCAGTGTGTGTGTGGATGTGAGTGTGTATATATCTGTGTGCGTATATATCAGTGTGTGTGTGGATGTGAGTGTATGTACATCTGTGTGCGTATATATCAGTCTGTGTGTATGTGAGTGTGTATATATCTGTGTGCGTATATATCAGTGTGTGTGTGGCTGTGAGTGTGTATATATCTGTGTGCGTATATATCAGTGTGTGTGTGTATGTGAGTGTGTATATATCTGTGTGCGTATATATCAGTGTGTGTGTATGTGAGTGTGTATATATCTGTGTGCGTATATATCAGTGTGTGTGTGGATGTGAGTGTGTGTACATCTGTGTGCGTATATATCAGTGTGAGTGTATGTGAGTGTGTATATAACTGTGTGCGTATATATCAGTGTGTGTGTATGTGAGTGTGTATATATCTGTGTGCGTATATATCAGTGTGTGTGTGTATGTGAGTGTGTATATATCTGTGTGCGTATATATCAGTGTGTGTGTGGATGTGAGTGTGTGTACATCTGTGTGCGTATATATCAGTGTGTGTGTATGTGAGTGTGTATATATCTGTGTGCGTATATATCAGTGTGTGTGTGGATGTGAGTGTGTGTACATCTGTGTGCGTATATATCAGTGTGTGTGTGTATGTGAGTGTGTATATATCTGTGTGCGTATATATCAGTGTGTGTGTGTATGTGAGTGTGTGTACATCTGTGTGCGTATATATCAGTGTGTGTGTGGATGTGAGTGTGTGTACATCTGTGTGCGTATATATCAGTGTGTGTGTATGTGAGTGTGTGTACATCTGTGTGCGTATATATCAGTGTGTGTGTGTATGTGAGTGTGTGTACATCTGTGTGCGTATATATCAGTGTGTGTGTGGATGTGAGTGTGTATATATCTGTGTGCGTATATATCAGTGTGTGTGTGGATGTGAGTGTGTATATATCTGTGTGCGTATATATCAGTGTGTATGTGAGTGTGTATATATCTGTGTGCGTATATATCAGTGTGTGTGTGGATGTGAGTGTGTGTACATCTGTGTGCGTATATATCAGTCTGTGTGTATGTGAGTGTGTGTACATCTGTGTGCGTATATATCAGTGTGTGTGTATGTGAGTGTGTATATATCTGTGTGCGTATATATCAGTGTGTGTGTATGTGAGTGTGTATATATCTGTGTGCGTATATATCAGTGTGTGTGGGATGTGAGTGTGTATATATCTGTGTGCGTATATATCAGTGTGTGTGTATGTGAGTGTGTATATATGTGTGCGTATATATCAGTGTGTGTGTGTATGTGAGTGTGTATATATCTGTGTGCGTATATATCAGTGTGTGTGTGGATGTGAGTGTATGTACATCTGTGTGCGTATATATCAGTCTGTGTGTATGTGAGTGTGTATATATCTGTGTGCGTATATATCAGTGTGTGTGTGGATGTGAGTGTGTATATATCTGTGTGCGTATATATCAGTGTGTGTGTGGATGTGAGTGTATGTACATCTGTGTGCGTATATATCAGTCTGTGTGTATGTGAGTGTGTATATATCTGTGTGCGTATATATCAGTGTGTGTGTGGATGTGAGTGTGTATATATCTGTGTGCGTATATATCAGTGTGTGTGTGTATGTGAGTGTGTATATATCTGTGTGCGTATATATCAGTGTGTGTGTATGTGAGTGTGTATATATCTGTGTGCGTATATATCAGTGTGTGTATATATCTGTGTGCGTATATATCAGTGTGTGTGTGGATGTGAGTGTGTATATATCTGTGTGCGTATATATCAGTGTGTGTGTGGATGTGAGTGTGTGTACATCTGTGTGCGTATATATCAGTGTGTGTGTGGATGTGAGTGTGTGTACATCTGTGTGCGTATATATCAGTGTGAGTGTATGTGAGTGTGTATATAACTGTGTGCGTATATATCAGTGTGTGTGTATGTGAGTGTGTATATATCTGTGTGCGTATATATCAGTCTGTGTGTATGTGAGTGTGTGTACATCTGTGTGCGTATATATCAGTGTGTGTGTGGATGTGAGTGTGTGTACATCTGTGTGCGTATATATCAGTGTGAGTGTATGTGAGTGTGTATATAACTGTGTGCGTATATATCAGTGTGTGTGTATGTGAGTGTGTATATATCTGTGTGCGTATATATCAATGTGTGTGTATGTGAGTGTGTATATATCTGAGTGCGTATATATCAGTGTGTGTGTGGATGTGAGTGTGTGTACATCTGTGTGCGTATATATCAGTCTGTGTGTATGTGAGTGTGTGTACATCTGTGTGCGTATATATCAGTGTGTGTATGTGAGTGTGTATATATCTGTGTGCGTATATATCAGTGTGTGTGTATGTGAGTGTGTATATATCTGTGTGCGTATATATCAGTGTGTGTGGGATGTGAGTGTGTATATATCTGTGTGCGTATATATCAGTGTGTGTGTATGTGAGTGTGTATATATGTGTGCGTATATATCAGTGTGTGTGTGTATGTGAGTGTGTATATATCTGTGTGCGTATATATCAGTGTGTGTGTGGATGTGAGTGTATGTACATCTGTGTGCGTATATATCAGTCTGTGTGTATGTGAGTGTGTATATATCTGTGTGCGTATATATCAGTGTGTGTGTGTATGTGAGTGTGTATATATCTGTGTGCGTATATATCAGTGTGTGTGTGGATGTGAGTGTGTATATATCTGTGTGCGTATATATCAGTGTGTGTGTGGATGTGAGTGTGTGTACATCTGTGTGCGTATGTATCAGTGTGTGTGTGGATGTGAGTGTGTGTACATCTGTGTGCGTATATATCAGTGTGAGTGTATGTGAGTGTGTATATAACTGTGTGCGTATATATCAGTGTGTGTGTATGTGAGTGTGTATATATCTGTGTGCGTATATATCAGTGTGTGTGTGTATGTGAGTGTGTATATATCTGTGTACGTATATATCAGTGTGTGTGTATGTGAGTGTGTATATATCTGTGTGCGTATATATCAGTGTGTGTGTATGTGAGTGTGTATATATCTGTGTGCGTATATATCAGTGTGTGTGTGTATGTGAGTGTGTATATATCTGTGTGCGTATATATCAGCGTGTGTGTATGTGAGTGTGTATATATCCGTGTGCGTATATATCAGTGTGTGTGTATGTGAGTGTGTATATATCTGTGTGCGTATATATCAGTGTGTGTGTGGATGTGAGTGTGTGTACATCTGTGTGCGTATATATCAGTCTGTGTGTATGTGAGTGTGTGTACATCTGTGTGCGTATATATCAGTCTGTGTGTATGTGAGTGTGTATATATCTGTGTGCGTATATATCAGTGTGTGTGTATGTGATTGTGTATATATCTGTGTGCGTATATATCAGTGTGTGTGTGGATGTGAGTGTGTGTACATCTGTGTGCGTATATATCAGTGTGTGTGTGTATGTGTGTGAGTGTGTATATATCTGTGTGCGTATATATCAGTGTGTGTGGATGTGAGTGTGTGTACATCTGTGTGCGTATATATCAGTGTGAGTGTATGTGAGTGTGTATATAACTGTGTGCGTATATATCAGTGTGTGTGTATGTGAGTGTGTATATATCTGTGTGCGTATATATCAGTCTGTGTGTATGTGAGTGTGTGTACATCTGTGTGCGTATATATCAGTGTGTGTGTGGATGTGAGTGTGTGTACATCTGTGTGCGTATATATCAGTGTGAGTGTATGTGAGTGTGTATATAACTGTGTGCGTATATATCAGTGTGTGTGTATGTGAGTGTGTATATATCTGTGTGCGTATATATCAGAGTGTGTGTGTGTGAGTGTGTATATATCTGTGTGCGTATATATCAGTGTGTGTGTGGATGTGAGTGTGTGTACATCTGTGTGCGTATATATCAGTGTGTGTGTGGATGTGAGTGTGTATATATCTGTGTGCGTATATATCAGTGTGTGTGTGGATGTGAGTGTGTATATATCTGTGTGCGTATATATCAGTGTGTATGTGAGTGTGTATATATCTGTGTGCGTATATATCAGTGTGTGTGTGGATGTGAGTGTGTGTACATCTGTGTGCGTATATATCAGTCTGTGTGTATGTGAGTGTGTGTACATCTGTGTGCGTATATATCAGTGTGTGTGTATGTGAGTGTGTATATATCTGTGTGCGTATATATCAGTGTGTGTGTATGTGAGTGTGTATATATCTGTGTGCGTATATATCAGTGTGTGTGGGATGTGAGTGTGTATATATCTGTGTGCGTATATATCAGTGTGTGTGTATGTGAGTGTGTATATATGTGTGCGTATATATCAGTGTGTGTGTGTATGTGAGTGTGTATATATCTGTGTGCGTATATATCAGTGTGTGTGTGGATGTGAGTGTATGTACATCTGTGTGCGTATATATCAGTCTGTGTGTATGTGAGTGTGTATATATCTGTGTGCGTATATATCAGTGTGTGTGTGGATGTGAGTGTGTATATATCTGTGTGCGTATATATCAGTGTGTGTGTGGATGTGAGTGTATGTACATCTGTGTGCGTATATATCAGTCTGTGTGTATGTGAGTGTGTATATATCTGTGTGCGTATATATCAGTGTGTGTGTGGATGTGAGTGTGTATATATCTGTGTGCGTATATATCAGTGTGTGTGTGTATGTGAGTGTGTATATATCTGTGTGCGTATATATCAGTGTGTGTGTATGTGAGTGTGTATATATCTGTGTGCGTATATATCAGTGTGTGTATATATCTGTGTGCGTATATATCAGTGTGTGTGTGGATGTGAGTGTGTATATATCTGTGTGCGTATATATCAGTGTGTGTGTGGATGTGAGTGTGTGTACATCTGTGTGCGTATATATCAGTGTGTGTGTGGATGTGAGTGTGTGTACATCTGTGTGCGTATATATCAGTGTGAGTGTATGTGAGTGTGTATATAACTGTGTGCGTATATATCAGTGTGTGTGTATGTGAGTGTGTATATATCTGTGTGCGTATATATCAGTCTGTGTGTATGTGAGTGTGTGTACATCTGTGTGCGTATATATCAGTGTGTGTGTGGATGTGAGTGTGTGTACATCTGTGTGCGTATATATCAGTGTGAGTGTATGTGAGTGTGTATATAACTGTGTGCGTATATATCAGTGTGTGTGTATGTGAGTGTGTATATATCTGTGTGCGTATATATCAATGTGTGTGTATGTGAGTGTGTATATATCTGAGTGCGTATATATCAGTGTGTGTGTGGATGTGAGTGTGTGTACATCTGTGTGCGTATATATCAGTCTGTGTGTATGTGAGTGTGTGTACATCTGTGTGCGTATATATCAGTGTGTGTATGTGAGTGTGTATATATCTGTGTGCGTATATATCAGTGTGTGTGTATGTGAGTGTGTATATATCTGTGTGCGTATATATCAGTGTGTGTGGGATGTGAGTGTGTATATATCTGTGTGCGTATATATCAGTGTGTGTGTATGTGAGTGTGTATATATGTGTGCGTATATATCAGTGTGTGTGTGTATGTGAGTGTGTATATATCTGTGTGCGTATATATCAGTGTGTGTGTGGATGTGAGTGTATGTACATCTGTGTGCGTATATATCAGTCTGTGTGTATGTGAGTGTGTATATATCTGTGTGCGTATATATCAGTGTGTGTGTGTATGTGAGTGTGTATATATCTGTGTGCGTATATATCAGTGTGTGTGTGGATGTGAGTGTGTATATATCTGTGTGCGTATATATCAGTGTGTGTGTGGATGTGAGTGTGTGTACATCTGTGTGCGTATGTATCAGTGTGTGTGTGGATGTGAGTGTGTGTACATCTGTGTGCGTATATATCAGTGTGAGTGTATGTGAGTGTGTATATAACTGTGTGCGTATATATCAGTGTGTGTGTATGTGAGTGTGTATATATCTGTGTGCGTATATATCAGTGTGTGTGTGTATGTGAGTGTGTATATATCTGTGTACGTATATATCAGTGTGTGTGTATGTGAGTGTGTATATATCTGTGTGCGTATATATCAGTGTGTGTGTATGTGAGTGTGTATATATCTGTGTGCGTATATATCAGTCTGTGTGTTTGTGAGTGTGTATATATCTGTGTGCGTATATATCAGTGTGTGTGTATGTGATTGTGTATATATCTGTGTGCGTATATATCAGTGTGTGTGTGGATGTGAGTGTGTGTACATCTGTGTGCGTATATATCAGTGTGTGTGTGTATGTGTGTGAGTGTGTATATATCTGTGTGCGTATATATCAGTGTGTGTGGATGTGAGTGTGTGTACATCTGTGTGCGTATATATCAGTGTGAGTGTATGTGAGTGTGTATATAACTGTGTGCGTATATATCAGTGTGTGTGTATGTGAGTGTGTATATATCTGTGTGCGTATATATCAGTCTGTGTGTATGTGAGTGTGTGTACATCTGTGTGCGTATATATCAGTGTGTGTGTGGATGTGAGTGTGTGTACATCTGTGTGCGTATATATCAGTGTGAGTGTATGTGAGTGTGTATATAACTGTGTGCGTATATATCAGTGTGTGTGTATGTGAGTGTGTATATATCTGTGTGCGTATATATCAGAGTGTGTGTGTGTGAGTGTGTATATATCTGTGTGCGTATATATCAGTGTGTGTGTGGATGTGAGTGTGTGTACATCTGTGTGCGTATATATCAGTCTGTGTGTATGTGAGTGTGTATATATCTGTGTGCGTATATATCAGTGTGTGTGTGTATGTGAGTGTGTATATATCTGTGTGCGTATATATCAGTGTGTGTGTGGATGTGAGTGTGTATATATCTGTGTGCGTATGTATCAGTGTGTGTGTGGATGTGAGTGTGTGTACATCTGTGTGCGTATATATCAGTGTGAGTGTATGTGAGTGTGTATATAACTGTGTGCGTATATATCAGTGTGTGTGTATGTGAGTGTGTATATATCTGTGTGCGTATATATCAGTGTGTGTGTGTATGTGAGTGTGTATATATCTGTGTACGTATATATCAGTGTGTGTGTATGTGAGTGTGTATATATCTGTGTGCGTATATATCAGTGTGTGTGTATGTGAGTGTGTATATATCTGTGTGCGTATATATCAGTGTGTGTGTGTATGTGAGTGTGTATATATCTGTGTGCGTATATATCAGCATGTGTGTATGTGAGTGTGTATATATCTGTGTGCGTATATATCAGTGTGTGTGTATGTGAGTGTGTATATATCTGTGTGCGTATATATCAGTGTGTGTGTGGATGTGAGTGTGTGTACATCTGTGTGCGTATATATCAGTCTGTGTGTATGTGAGTGTGTGTACATCTGTGTGCGTATATATCAGTCTGTGTGTATGTGAGTGTGTATATATCTGTGTGCGTATATATCAGTGTGTGTGTATGTGATTGTGTATATATCTGTGTGCGTATATATCAGTGTGTGTGTGGATGTGAGTGTGTGTACATCTGTGTGCGTATATATCAGTGTGTGTGTGTATGTGTGTGAGTGTGTATATATCTGTGTGCGTATATATCAGTGTGTGTGGATGTGAGTGTGTGTACATCTGTGTGCGTATATATCAGTGTGAGTGTATGTGAGTGTGTATATAACTGTGTGCGTATATATCAGTGTGTGTGTATGTGAGTGTGTATATATCTGTGTGCGTATATATCAGTCTGTGTGTATGTGAGTGTGTGTACATCTGTGTGCGTATATATCAGTGTGTGTGTGGATGTGAGTGTGTGTACATCTGTGTGCGTATATATCAGTGTGTGTGTATGTGAGTGTGTATATATCTGTGTGCGTATATATCAGTGTGTGTGGGATGTGAGTGTGTATATATCTGTGTGCGTATATATCAGTGTGTGTGTATGTGAGTGTGTATATATGTGTGCGTATATATCAGTGTGTGTGTGTATGTGAGTGTGTATATATCTGTGTGCGTATATATCAGTGTGTGTGTGGATGTGAGTGTATGTACATCTGTGTGCGTATATATCAGTCTGTGTGTATGTGAGTGTGTATATATCTGTGTGCGTATATATCAGTGTGTGTGTGGATGTGAGTGTGTATATATCTGTGTGCGTATATATCAGTGTGTGTGTGGATGTGAGTGTATGTACATCTGTGTGCGTATATATCAGTCTGTGTGTATGTGAGTGTGTATATATCTGTGTGCGTATATATCAGTGTGTGTGTGGCTGTGAGTGTGTATATATCTGTGTGCGTATATATCAGTGTGTGTGTGTATGTGAGTGTGTATATATCTGTGTGCGTATATATCAGTGTGTGTGTATGTGAGTGTGTATATATCTGTGTGCGTATATATCAGTGTGTGTGTGGATGTGAGTGTGTGTACATCTGTGTGCGTATATATCAGTGTGAGTGTATGTGAGTGTGTATATAACTGTGTGCGTATATATCAGTGTGTGTGTATGTGAGTGTGTATATATCTGTGTGCGTATATATCAGTGTGTGTGTGTATGTGAGTGTGTATATATCTGTGTGCGTATATATCAGTGTGTGTGTGGATGTGAGTGTGTGTACATCTGTGTGCGTATATATCAGTGTGTGTGTATGTGAGTGTGTATATATCTGTGTGCGTATATATCAGTGTGTGTGTGGATGTGAGTGTGTGTACATCTGTGTGCGTATATATCAGTGTGTGTGTGTATGTGAGTGTGTATATATCTGTGTGCGTATATATCAGTGTGTGTGTGTATGTGAGTGTGTGTACATCTGTGTGCGTATATATCAGTGTGTGTGTGGATGTGAGTGTGTGTACATCTGTGTGCGTATATATCAGTGTGTGTGTATGTGAGTGTGTGTACATCTGTGTGCGTATATATCAGTGTGTGTGTGTATGTGAGTGTGTGTACATCTGTGTGCGTATATATCAGTGTGTGTGTGGATGTGAGTGTGTATATATCTGTGTGCGTATATATCAGTGTGTGTGTGGATGTGAGTGTGTATATATCTGTGTGCGTATATATCAGTGTGTATGTGAGTGTGTATATATCTGTGTGCGTATATATCAGTGTGTGTGTGTATGTGAGTGTGTGTACATCTGTGTGCGTATATATCAGTCTGTGTGTATGTGAGTGTGTGTACATCTGTGTGCGTATATATCAGTGTGTGTGTATGTGAGTGTGTATATATCTGTGTGCGTATATATCAGTGTGTGTGTATGTGAGTGTGTATATATCTGTGTGCGTATATATCAGTGTGTGTGGGATGTGAGTGTGTATATATCTGTGTGCGTATATATCAGTGTGTGTGTATGTGAGTGTGTATATATGTGTGCGTATATATCAGTGTGTGTGTGTATGTGAGTGTGTATATATCTGTGTGCGTATATATCAGTGTGTGTGTGGATGTGAGTGTATGTACATCTGTGTGCGTATATATCAGTCTGTGTGTATGTGAGTGTGTATATATCTGTGTGCGTATATATCAGTGTGTGTGTGGATGTGAGTGTGTATATATCTGTGTGCGTATATATCAGTGTGTGTGTGGATGTGAGTGTATGTACATCTGTGTGCGTATATATCAGTCTGTGTGTATGTGAGTGTGTATATATCTGTGTGCGTATATATCAGTGTGTGTGTGGATGTGAGTGTATATATATCTGTGTGCGTATATATCAGTGTGTGTGTGTATGTGAGTGTGTATATATCTGTGTGCGTATATATCAGTGTGTGTGTATGTGAGTGTGTATATATCTGTGTGCGTATATATCAGTGTGTGTATATATCTGTGTGCGTATATATCAGTGTGTGTGTGGATGTGAGTGTGTATATATCTGTGTGCGTATATATCAGTGTGTGTGTGGATGTGAGTGTGTGTACATCTGTGTGCGTATATATCAGTGTGTGTGTGGATGTGAGTGTGTGTACATCTGTGTGCGTATATATCAGTGTGAGTGTATGTGAGTGTGTATATAACTGTGTGCGTATATATCAGTGTGTGTGTATGTGAGTGTGTATATATCTGTGTGCGTATATATCAGTCTGTGTGTATGTGAGTGTGTGTACATCTGTGTGCGTATATATCAGTGTGTGTGTGGATGTGAGTGTGTGTACATCTGTGTGCGTATATATCAGTGTGAGTGTATGTGAGTGTGTATATAACTGTGTGCGTATATATCAGTGTGTGTGTATGTGAGTGTGTATATATCTGTGTGCGTATATATCAATGTGTGTGTATGTGAGTGTGTATATATCTGTGTGCGTATATATCAGTGTGTGTGTGGATGTGAGTGTGTGTACATCTGTGTGCGTATATATCAGTCTGTGTGTATGTGAGTGTGTGTACATCTGTGTGCGTATATATCAGTGTGTGTATGTGAGTGTGTATATATCTGTGTGCGTATATATCAGTGTGTGTGTATGTGAGTGTGTATATATCTGTGTGCGTATATATCAGTGTGTGTGGGATGTGAGTGTGTATATATCTGTGTGCGTATATATCAGTGTGTGTGTATGTGAGTGTGTATATATGTGTGCGTATATATCAGTGTGTGTGTGTATGTGAGTGTGTATATATCTGTGTGCGTATATATCAGTGTGTGTGTGGATGTGAGTGTATGTACATCTGTGTGCGTATATATCAGTCTGTGTGTATGTGAGTGTGTATATATCTGTGTGCGTATATATCAGTGTGTGTGTGTATGTGAGTGTGTATATATCTGTGTGCGTATATATCAGTGTGTGTGTGGATGTGAGTGTGTATATATCTGTGTGCGTATATATCAGTGTGTGTGTGGATGTGAGTGTGTGTACATCTGTGTGCGTATGTATCAGTGTGTGTGTGGATGTGAGTGTGTGTACATCTGTGTGCGTATATATCAGTGTGAGTGTATGTGAGTGTGTATATAACTGTGTGCGTATATATCAGTGTGTGTGTATGTGAGTGTGTATATATCTGTGTGCGTATATATCAGTGTGTGTGTGTATGTGAGTGTGTATATATCTGTGTACGTATATATCAGTGTGTGTGTATGTGAGTGTGTATATATCTGTGTGCGTATATATCAGTGTGTGTGTATGTGAGTGTGTATATATCTGTGTGCGTATATATCAGTGTGTGTGTGTATGTGAGTGTGTATATATCTGTGTGCGTATATATCAGCGTGTGTGTATGTGAGTGTGTATATATCTGTGTGCGTATATATCAGTGTGTGTGTATGTGAGTGTGTATATATCTGTGTGCGTATATATCAGTGTGTGTGTGGATGTGAGTGTGTGTACATCTGTGTGCGTATATATCAGTCTGTGTGTATGTGAGTGTGTGTACATCTGTGTGCGTATATATCAGTCTGTGTGTATGTGAGTGTGTATATATCTGTGTGCGTATATATCAGTGTGTGTGTATGTGATTGTGTATATATCTGTGTGCGTATATATCAGTGTGTGTGTGGATGTGAGTGTGTGTACATCTGTGTGCGTATATATCAGTGTGTGTGTGTATGTGTGTGAGTGTGTATATATCTGTGTGCGTATATATCAGTGTGTGTGGATGTGAGTGTGTGTACATCTGTGTGCGTATATATCAGTGTGAGTGTATGTGAGTGTGTATATAACTGTGTGCGTATATATCAGTGTGTGTGTATGTGAGTGTGTATATATCTGTGTGCGTATATATCAGTCTGTGTGTATGTGAGTGTGTGTACATCTGTGTGCGTATATATCAGTGTGTGTGTGGATGTGAGTGTGTGTACATCTGTGTGCGTATATATCAGTGTGAGTGTATGTGAGTGTGTATATAACTGTGTGCGTATATATCAGTGTGTGTGTATGTGAGTGTGTATATATCTGTGTGCGTATATATCAGAGTGTGTGTGTGTGAGTGTGTATATATCTGTGTGCGTATATATCAGTGTGTGTGTGGATGTGAGTGTGTGTACATCTGTGTGCGTATATATCAGTCTGTGTGTATGTGAGTGTGTGTACATCTGTGTGCGTATATATCAGTGTGTGTGTATGTGAGTGTGTATATATCTGTGTGCGTATATATCAGTGTGTGTGTATGTGAGTGTGTATATATCTGTGTGCGTATATATCAGTGTGTGTGGGATGTGAGTGTGTATATATCTGTGTGCGTATATATCAGTGTGTGTGTATGTGAGTGTGTATATATGTGTGCGTATATATCAGTGTGTGTGTGTATGTGAGTGTGTATATATCTGTGTGCGTATATATCAGTGTGTGTGTGGATGTGAGCGTATGTACATCTGTGTGCGTATATATCAGTCTGTGTGTATGTGAGTGTGTATATATCTGTGTGCGTATATATCAGTGTGTGTGTGTATGTGAGTGTGTATATATCTGTGTGCGTATATATCAGTGTGTGTGTGGATGTGAGTGTGTATATATCTGTGTGCGTATATATCAGTGTGTGTGTGGATGTGAGTGTGTGTACATCTGTGTGCGTATATATCAGTGTGTGTGTGGATGTGAGTGTGTGTACATCTGTGTGCGTATATATCAGTGTGAGTGTATGTGAGTGTGTATATAACTGTGTGCGTATATATCAGTGTGTGTGTATGTGAGTGTGTATATATCTGTGTGCGTATATATCAGTCTGTGTGTATGTGAGTGTGTGTACATCTGTGTGCGTATATATCAGTGTGTGTGTGGATGTGAGTGTGTGTACATCTGTGTGCGTATATATCAGTGTGAGTGTATGTGAGTGTGTATATAACTGTGTGCGTATATATCAGTGTGTGTGTATGTGAGTGTGTATATATCTGTGTGCGTATATATCAATGTGTGTGTATGTGAGTGTGTATATATCTGTGTGCGTATATATCAGTGTGTGTGTGGATGTGAGTGTGTGTACATCTGTGTGCGTATATATCAGTCTGTGTGTATGTGAGTGTGTGTACATCTGTGTGCGTATATATCAGTGTGTGTATGTGAGTGTGTATATATCTGTGTGCGTATATATCAGTGTGTGTGTATGTGAGTGTGTATATATCTGTGTGCGTATATATCAGTGTGTGTGGGATGTGAGTGTGTATATATCTGTGTGCGTATATATCAGTCTGTGGGTATGTGAGTGTGTATATATCTGTGTGCGTATATATCAGTGTGTGTGTGTATGTGAGTGTGTATATATCTGTGTGCGTATATATCAGTGTGTGTGTGGATGTGAGTGTATGTACATCTGTGTGCGTATATATCAGTCTGTGTGTATGTGAGTGTGTATATATCTGTGTGCGTATATATCAGTTTGTGTGTGTATGTGAGTGTGTATATATCTGTGTGCGTATATATCAGTGTGTGTGTGGATGTGAGTGTGTATATATCTGTGTGCGTATATATCAGTGTGTGTGTGGATGTGAGTGTGTACACATCTGTGTGCGTATGTATCAGTGTGTGTGTGGATGTGAGTGTGTGTACATCTGTGTGCGTATATATCAGTGTGAGTGTATGTGAGTGTGTATATAACTGTGTGCGTATATATCAGTGTGTGTGTATGTGAGTGTGTATATATGTGTGCGTATATATCAGTCTGTGTGTATGTGAGTGTGTGTACATCTGTGTGCGTATATATCAGTGTGTGTGTGGATGTGAGTGTGTGTACATCTGTGTGCGTATATATCAGTGTGAGTGTATGTGAGTGTGTATATAACTGTGTGCGTATATATCAGTGTGTGTGTATGTGAGTGTGTATATATCTGTGTGCGTATATATCAGTGTGTGTGTATGTGAGTGTGTATATATCTGTGTGCGTATATATCAGTGTGTGTGTGGATGTGAGTGTGTGTACATCTGTGTGCGTATATATCAGTGTGTGTGTGGATGTGAGTGTGTATATATCTGTGTGCGTATATATCAGTGTGTGTGTGGATGTGAGTGTGTGTACATCTGTGTGCGTATATATCAGTGTGTGTGTGGATGTGAGTGTGTGTACATCTGTGTGCGTATATATCAGTGTGAGTGTATGTGAGTGTGTATATAACTGTGTGCGTATATATCAGTGTGTGTGTATGTGAGTGTGTATATATCTGTGTGCGTATATATCAGTCTGTGTGTATGTGAGTGTGTGTACATCTGTGTGCGTATATATCAGTGTGTGTGTGGATGTGAGTGTGTGTACATCTGTGTGCGTATATATCAGTGTGAGTGTATGTGAGTGTGTATATAACTGTGTGCGTATATATCAGTGTGTGTGTATGTGAGTGTGTATATATCTGTGTGCGTATATATCAATGTGTGTGTATGTGAGTGTGTATATATCTGTGTGCGTATATATCAGTGTGTGTGTGGATGTGAGTGTGTGTACATCTGTGTGCGTATATATCAGTCTGTGTGTATGTGAGTGTGTGTACATCTGTGTGCGTATATATCAGTGTGTGTATGTGAGTGTGTATATATCTGTGTGCGTATATATCAGTGTGTGTGTATGTGAGTGTGTATATATCTGTGTGCGTATATATCAGTGTGTGTGGGATGTGAGTGTGTATATATCTGTGTGCGTATATATCAGTGTGTGTGTATGTGAGTGTGTATATATGTGTGCGTATATATCAGTGTGTGTGTGTATGTGAGTGTGTATATATCTGTGTGCGTATATATCAGTGTGTGTGTGGATGTGAGTGTATGTACATCTGTGTGCGTATATATCAGTCTGTGTGTATGTGAGTGTGTATATATCTGTGTGCGTATATATCAGTGTGTGTGTGTATGTGAGTGTGTATATATCTGTGTGCGTATATATCAGTGTGTGTGTGGATGTGAGTGTGTATATATCTGTGTGCGTATATATCAGTGTGTGTGTGGATGTGAGTGTGTACACATCTGTGTGCGTATGTATCAGTGTGTGTGTGGATGTGAGTGTGTGTACATCTGTGTGCGTATATATCAGTGTGAGTGTATGTGAGTGTGTATATAACTGTGTGCGTATATATCAGTGTGTGTGTATGTGAGTGTGTATATATGTGTGCGTATATATCAGTCTGTGTGTATGTGAGTGTGTGTACATCTGTGTGCGTATATATCAGTGTGTGTGTGGATGTGAGTGTGTGTACATCTGTGTGCGTATATATCAGTGTGAGTGTATGTGAGTGTGTATATAACTGTGTGCGTATATATCAGTGTGTGTGTATGTGAGTGTGTATATATCTGTGTGCGTATATATCAGTGTGTGTGTATGTGAGTGTGTATATATCTGTGTGCGTATATATCAGTGTGTGTGTGGATGTGAGTGTGTGTACATCTGTGTGCGTATATATCAGTCTGTGTGTATGTGAGTGTGTGTACATCTGTGTGCGTATATATCAGTGTGTGTGTATGTGAGTGTGTATATATCTGTGTGCGTATATATCAGTGTGTGTGTATGTGAGTGTGTATATATCTGTGTGCGTATATATCAGTGTGTGTGGGATGTGAGTGTGTATATATCTGTGTGCGTATATATCAGTGTGTGTGTATGTGAGTGTGTATATATGTGTGCGTATATATCAGTGTGTGTGTGTATGTGAGTGTGTATATATCTGTGTGCGTATATATCAGTGTGTGTGTGGATGTGAGTGTATGTACATCTGTGTGCGTATATATCAGTCTGTGTGTATGTGAGTGTGTATATATCTGTGTGCGTATATATCAGTGTGTGTGTGGATGTGAGTGTGTATATATCTGTGTGCGTATATATCAGTGTGTGTGTGGATGTGAGTGTATGTACATCTGTGTGCGTATATATCAGTCTGTGTGTATGTGAGTGTGTATATATCTGTGTGCGTATATATCAGTGTGTGTGTGGCTGTGAGTGTGTATATATCTGTGTGCGTATATATCAGTGTGTGTGTGTATGTGAGTGTGTATATATCTGTGTGCGTATATATCAGTGTGTGTGTATGTGAGTGTGTATATATCTGTGTGCGTATATATCAGTGTGTGTGTGGATGTGAGTGTGTGTACATCTGTGTGCGTATATATCAGTGTGAGTGTATGTGAGTGTGTATATAACTGTGTGCGTATATATCAGTGTGTGTGTATGTGAGTGTGTATATATCTGTGTGCGTATATATCAGTGTGTGTGTGTATGTGAGTGTGTATATATCTGTGTGCGTATATATCAGTGTGTGTGTGGATGTGAGTGTGTGTACATCTGTGTGCGTATATATCAGTGTGTGTGTATGTGAGTGTGTATATATCTGTGTGCGTATATATCAGTGTGTGTGTGGATGTGAGTGTGTGTACATCTGTGTGCGTATATATCAGTGTGTGTGTGTATGTGAGTGTGTATATATCTGTGTGCGTATATATCAGTGTGTGTGTGTATGTGAGTGTGTGTACATCTGTGTGCGTATATATCAGTGTGTGTGTGGATGTGAGTGTGTGTACATCTGTGTGCGTATATATCAGTGTGTGTGTATGTGAGTGTGTGTACATCTGTGTGCGTATATATCAGTGTGTGTGTGTATGTGAGTGTGTGTACATCTGTGTGCGTATATATCAGTGTGTGTGTGGATGTGAGTGTGTATATATCTGTGTGCGTATATATCAGTGTGTGTGTGGATGTGAGTGTGTATATATCTGTGTGCGTATATATCAGTGTGTATGTGAGTGTGTATATATCTGTGTGCGTATATATCAGTGTGTGTGTGGATGTGAGTGTGTGTACATCTGTGTGCGTATATATCAGTCTGTGTGTATGTGAGTGTGTGTACATCTGTGTGCGTATATATCAGTGTGTGTGTATGTGAGTGTGTATATATCTGTGTGCGTATATATCAGTGTGTGTGTATGTGAGTGTGTATATATCTGTGTGCGTATATATCAGTGTGTGTGGGATGTGAGTGTGTATATATCTGTGTGCGTATATATCAGTGTGTGTGTATGTGAGTGTGTATATATGTGTGCGTATATATCAGTGTGTGTGTGTATGTGAGTGTGTATATATCTGTGTGCGTATATATCAGTGTGTGTGTGGATGTGAGTGTATGTACATCTGTGTGCGTATATATCAGTCTGTGTGTATGTGAGTGTGTATATATCTGTGTGCGTATATATCAGTGTGTGTGTGGATGTGAGTGTGTATATATCTGTGTGCGTATATATCAGTGTGTGTGTGGATGTGAGTGTATGTACATCTGTGTGCGTATATATCAGTCTGTGTGTATGTGAGTGTGTATATATCTGTGTGCGTATATATCAGTGTGTGTGTGGATGTGAGTGTGTATATATCTGTGTGCGTATATATCAGTGTGTGTGTGTATGTGAGTGTGTATATATCTGTGTGCGTATATATCAGTGTGTGTGTATGTGAGTGTGTATATATCTGTGTGCGTATATATCAGTGTGTGTGTGGATGTGAGTGTGTGTACATCTGTGTGCGTATTTTTCAGTGTGAATGTATGTGAGTGTGTATATAACTGTGTGCGTATATATCAGTGTGTGTGTATGTGAGTGTGTATATATCTGTGTGCGTATATATCAGTGTGTGTGTGTATGTGAGTGTGTATATATCTGTGTGCGTATATATCAGTGTGTGTGTGGATGTGAGTGTGTGTACATCTGTGTGCGTATATATCAGTGTGTGTGTATGTGAGTGTGTATATATCTGTGTGCGTATATATCAGTGTGTGTGTGGATGTGAGTGTGTGTACATCTGTGTGCGTATATATCAGTGTGTGTGTGTATGTGAGTGTGTATATATCTGTGTGCGTATATATCAGTGTGTGTGTGTATGTGAGTGTGTGTACATCTGTGTGCGTATATATCAGTGTGTGTGTGGATGTGAGTGTGTGTACATCTGTGTGCGTATATATCAGTGTGTGTGTGTATGTGAGTGTGTGTACATCTGTGTGCGTATATATCAGTGTGTGTGTGGATGTGAGTGTGTGTACATCTGTGTGCGTATATATCAGTGTGTGTGTGTATGTGAGTGTGTGTACATCTGTGTGCGTATATATCAGTGTGTGTGTGGATGTGAGTGTGTGTACATCTGTGTGCGTATATATCAGTGTGTGTGTGGATGTGAGTGTGTATATATCTGTGTGCGTATATATCAGTGTGTGTGTGGATGTGAGTGTGTGTACATCTGTGTGCGTATATATCAGTGTGTGTGTGGATGTGAGTGTGTATATATCTGTGTGCGTATATATCAGTGTGTGTGTGGATGTGAGTGTGTGTACATCTGTGTGCGTATATATCAGTGTGTGTGTGGATGTGAGTGTGTGTACATCTGTGTGTGTGGCTGCTGACAAACACTCACACAAATTCACACATTCTGCAATGCGCCAGAATACGGCAGCCGTTCTGCGCATGCGGGGAACCACTACGGCGGTTATGCGCATGCGCGAGATCACGGCAGCCCTTCGCCGCATGCGCTAATCCGCGTAGTCCCTTCGCCGCCAGCTAGCGCGGCGCCATCCCCTCCAGTGTCCACCTAGCCCCCGGACGAGCGGAGAATTCCACACTTTCAGGGGCTGGTGACGCAAGAGTGGTTCACGCAGGTTTTCCTGCTTTTTCCTACTCTTCTCAACTATTTGGAGAGTAACTGCTCATCTAGTTATAGATGTACCTTTTAACTGAACTGAGATGCACAACGTCTGCTCCCATGTCCATCCAAAACTCAACTAAACCGGCTTCTCTGCAAAATACCTGAAACCTTGGCTCCTCCCAGTAATTACATCATCTTACCCAGCTGGAATCTAATTAACACCACAGGAAATCCCCACCCCCTCACCTGCTTAATCCAAACTAAATTGCGTGAGCTGAAGTATTTCCGATTACATACTTACATTTTGAACCAGGTTTTTAAAAAAAACATTACTACAGCGGTTAAACGCACTATACCTTACTGCACCAAATACCCATAATACACAACATACATAGAAACATACATCAAACATAGAAGCAGGAGGAGGCCATTCGGCGCTTCGAGTCTGTTCCACCATTCATTATAACATGGCTGATCATCAAGTTCAATACCCTGATCCCGCCTTCCCCCCATATCCCTTTATCCCAGAGCTGTATCTAATTCCTTCCTGAAATGACACAACGCTTTGACCTTGACTACTTTCTGTGGGAGCGAATTCCACAGATTCACCGCTCTCTCTGGGTGAAGAAATTTCCCCTCACCTCAATCCCAAAAGGTTTACCCCTGACCCTCAAACTATGACCCCTAGTTCTAGACTCCCCCACCATCGAGAAAATTCTTTCTGAATCTACCCTGTCTAATCCTTGTACGTTTCTATGAGATCCCCTCTCACTCTGCTAAACTCCAATGAATATAATCCTAACTGACTTAGTCTCTCCTCATTGACAGTCCCGCCATCCCAGGAATCAGCCTGGTAAACCTTCGCTGCACGCCCTCCATAGCAAGAACATCCTTCCTCAGATAAGGACCCCAAAACCGCTCACAATACTCCAGGTGTGGCCTCACCAATGCCCGATACAATTACAGTAAAACATTCCTATACTCAAATCCTCTCACTATGAAGGCCAACATACCATTTGCCTTCTTTACTGCCTGCTGTACCTGTGCACGTACTTTCAGCGACTGATGCACGAGGACACCAAGGTCTCGCTGAGTATCCACCTCTCTCAATTTACACGCAATTTAGTCTTGAATCGTCTGAAACTCTGGGCGGACAGCGGCCTGAACTGCCCGTGGCCCGATCTGCTCGCCGCCTCGTCGGATGGTTGGGGTGGTACCAGCGAAGGCCGGACAGGCTGACCTTCGTTTCTTTGAGGGGGCAGACCTGACTGAGGTGTCCGAAATCACGAGGGATCGAGAGGGAGGGATGCGGAGTGGAAACACGGACTCAAAACAGTCTTCCAAACCCACCACCTCCAACCACAAGGGGCAGCAGACGCACGGGGAACACCCACTGCCTGCAGGTCCCACCTCCGAGACACCCCCCCACACACACACACCCCCGCCCCCCCCCCCACCTCCGAGACCACCTCCTCCCCCCCCCCCCCCCCCCCACACACACACCATCCTGACTGCGAAATATCTCGGTCGTTCCTTAACTGTCGCTGGATCGGCATCCTGGCACTCCCTCCCTAACAGCACTGTGGATGTACCTACACCACACGGGACTGCAGCGGCTCAAGATGGCGACTCACCCACCACCTTCTAGAGGGGGCAATTAGGGCCTGGGGGTTAAATGCTGGGCCCGGACAGTGAGGGCCATAAGGTGTAGGAGCACAAGTGGGCCATTCGGCCCATCGAGTCTGCTCCGTCCGTCAATGAGATTGCGATCAATCTGATCATCCTCCTCACTTTCCCGCCTTGTCCCCATCACCCTCGATGCCCGCACTGATTATAAATCTCTCTCTCTGTCTCTCAGCCTTGAACATACTTAACACCCCAGCCTCTACAGCTCTCTGCGGTGAGGAATTCCACAGATTCACTGCTCTCTGAGGGAAGAAATTCCTCCTCATCTCTGTGTGAAATGGGCGGCCCCCTGACTCTGAGATTCTGCCCTCTGGTCATCGACTCTCCCACAGCATCGACCCTGTCAAAGCCCCCCTGAGAATCCGATAGGTCTCAATAAGGTCACCTCTCATTCTGCTAAACTCCCAATGTACAGGCCCCGGCCTACTCAAACCTCCCCTCATGAGGAACTCCCTCCCTACCCGGGATCGACCGAGTGAACCTTCTCTGGACTCCCTCCAATGTACAGGCCCCGGCCCACTCAAACCTCCCCTCATGAGAAACTCCCTGCCTACCCAGGGTCAACCGAGTGAACCTTCTCTGGACTGCCTCCAAGTACAGGCTCCGGCCCACTCAAACCTCCCCTCATGAGAAACTCCCTCCCTACCCAGGGTCAACCGAGTGAACCTTCTCTGGACTCCCTCCAATGTACAGGCTCCGGCCCACTCAAAACCTCCCCTCATGAGAAACTCCCTCCCTACCCAGGGTCAACCGAGTGAACCTTCTCTGGACTCCCTCCAATGTACAGGCCCCGGCCCACTCAATCCTCCCCTCATGAGAAAGTCCCTCCCTACCCGGGGCCAACCGAGTGAAACGTCTCTGGACTCCCTCTAATGTACAGGCTCCGGCCTACTTAAACCTCCCCTCATAAGAAACTCCCTCCCTACCCGGGGCCAACCGAGTGAAACTCCTCTGGACTGCCTCCAATGTACAGGCCCCGGCCTACTCAAACCTCCCCTCATGAGGAACTCCCTCCCTACCCGGGGTCAACCGAGTGAACCTACTCTGGACTCCCTCCAATGTACAGGCCCTGGCCTACTCAAATCTCCCGTCATGAGAAACTCCCTCCCTACCCGGGGCCAACCGAGTGAAACTCCTCTGGACTCCCTCCAATGTACAGGCTCCGGCCTACTCAAACCTCCCCTCATGAGAAAGTCCCTCCCTACCCGGGGTCACCGAGTGAACTTTCTCTGGACTGCCTCCAATGTCAGTGCATCTTTCCTTTGGCAAGGAAACCAAAACTGTTCACATCGCATTTAACAACAAATAAGTTGCTCGTGGCGCCCCAGCGTCAGGGGAAAAAGGTTTCAAAATGGGTTGGGGTTCAATGACCTCTTTCTGTGCACCGATCCCTCTCTCTCTCTCTCAATCACTGTGTGATGCACAATCAATTGCACAACGATAAGAGTTAAATACAACTGAGGCTTTACACTAAGATGTGTGGCCTCCTACAGCAGCTGGCGAAATGGCTGCTGTGTTGGGAGCACACATATTTATACTCCGCCTACTGGGTGGAGCCAACAGGCAGGGACTACCCCCGAACCTGTAGTACAGGGTCTTACCACATATCATCTAATATATACAACAGTGGTGATTACCACATTCACCCCCTGTTAAGATTGAGTCCGGCGGGGGTAGCGGAGAACTATACACAGAACAAGTTTTAATATACAGAGGCAAAAAAAATGTTGGAGTCCAGTACATGGTTCTTTAACAGTCCCAAACCAATTACAGGTTTAGCCGGTCCAGGGCCTTGATGTGCCGTTGGGAGCGACGCAGTGGTGGCGGCGATTCCGGTGCCGGTCTGGTCCTCGGTGACTCCGGGAGCGTGCCGGAATCCTCCTCATCCTCAGCGTGGGCAGGGGGAGGACTGATGGTCCCGGGGGGGGGTTGCTGCTGGGTGTGCCGAGGGAGGGGAGGATGGCGCCGGGCCGGAGGGATGTGTGTGTGTGGAACCTGCTGGTGCCAGGTCCCTGAGGGAGACGGTATCCTGGCGGCCGTCGGGGTACGCTACGTAGGCACACTGGGGGTTAGCGTGGAGTAACTGCACACTTTCAACCAACGGGTCCGCCTTGTGGAGTCGGACGTGCTTACGGAGGAGTACAGGTCCTGAAGCTGCGAGCCCATTCGGGAGCGACACCCCGGATGTGGACTTCCTGGGGAAGGCGAAGAGACGTTCATGGGGTGTGTCATTAGTCGCAGTGGATAGGAGCGACCGAATGGAGTGCAGTGCGTCGGAGAGGACCTCCTGCCAGCGGGAGGCCGGGAGATTTCTGGACCGTAGGGCCAGCTGTACGGCCCTCCAGACCGTCCCGCTCTCCCTCTCCACCTGCCCGTTTCCTCGGGGGTTACAGCTGGTCGTCCTGCTGGAGGCGATACCCCTGCTGAGCAGGAACTGACGCAGCTCATCGCTCATGAATGAGGATCCCCTGTCACTGTGGATGCAGGCGGGGAAGCCGAACAGAGCGAAGGTGGTGTTGAGGGCTTTGATGACGGTGGCAGACGTCATGTCGGGGCATGGGATGGTGAAGGGGAACCTGGAGTATTCATCGATCACACTGAGGAAATACGTGTTGCGGTCGGTGGAGGGGAGGGGCCCTTTGAAATCCATGCTGAGGCTTTCAAAGGGGCGGGAGGCCTTCACCAGGCGCGCACGGTCCGGCCGGTAGAAGTGCGGTTTGCACTCCGCACAGACCTGGCAGTCCCTGGTGATTGTCCGTACTTCCTCGACGGAGTAGGGCAGATTGCGGGCCTTGATGAAGTGGTACAACCGGGTGACTCCCGGGTGACAAAGGTTGTCGTGCAGAGTCCGGAGACGGTCCACCTGTGCGCTGGCACATGTACCTCGGGATAGGGCGTCTGGGGGCTCGTTGAGCTTGCCGGGGCGATACAAAATCTCGTAGTTGTAGGTGGAGAGCTCGATCCTCCACTGCAAGATTTTATCATTTTTGATCTTGCCCCGCTGTGTGTTATTGAACATGAAGGCTACCGACCGTTGGTCAGTGAGGAGAGTGAATCTCCTGCCGGCCAGGTAATGCCTCCAATGCCGCACAGCTTCAACGATAGCCTGGGCCTCCTTTTTGACGGAGGAGTGCCGAATTTCGGAGGCATGAAGGGTGCGGGAAAAGAATGCCCCGGGCCTGCCTGCCTGGTTGAGGGTGGCGGCTCGGGCGACGTCTGATGTGTCGCTTTCTACTTGAAAGGGTAGCGTCTCGTCGACTGCGTGCATCGCGGCCTTGGCGATGTCGGCCCTAATACGGTTGAAGGCATGTTGAGCCTCGGCCGTCAGGGGAAAGTGGGTGGACTGTATGAGTGGGCGGGCCTTGTCCGCATAGTTTGGGACCCGCTGGGCGTAGTAAGAAAAAACCCCAGGCAGCGTTTGAGGGCCTTGGGGCAGTGGGGGAGGGGAGCTCCATGAGGGGGCGCATGCAATCGGGGTCGGGCCCCAGAACTCCGTTCTGGACCACGTAGCCGAGGATGGCTAAGCAGTTCGTGCTGAACATGCACTTCTCCTTGTTATAGGTGAGGTTTAGGAGAGTAGCGGTGTGGAGAAATTTGGCAAGGTTGGCATCATGGTCCTGCTGATGGTGACACTGTCTAGGTACGGGAAGGTGACCCGCAGACCGTACCAGCCGACCATCCGGTCCATCTCCCTGTGGAAGACCGAGACCCCGTTGGTGACGCCGAAGGGAACCCTGAGGAAGCGATAGAGGCGGCCGCCTGCCTCGAAGGCAGTGTATGCACGGTCCGCCTTGCGGGTGGGGAGCTGGTGGTAGGTGGATTTGAGGTCTAGAGTTGAGAAGACCCACTCCTGTGCAATCTGATTGACCATATCAGATATGCGTGGGAGGGGGTATGCATCGAGCTGCATGTACCGATTGATGGTCTGGCTGTAGTCCATGACCATCCTGTGTTTCTCCCCAGTTTTAACCACTACCACTTGGGCTCTCCTGGGGCTGTTGCTGGCCTCGATGACGTCTTCCCGAAGCAGCCGCTGGACCTCGGACCTGATGAAGGTCCTGTCCTGGGCGCTGTACCGTCTGCTCCTGGTGGCGACGGGTTTGCAATCCGGGGTTAGGTTTGCGACTAGGTGGGTCGACCTTTAGGGTCGCAAGGCCGCACACAGTGAGGGGTGGTAGGGGCCCGCCGAATTTCAATGTTCGGCTCTGGAGGTTACACTGGAAGTCCACGCCAAGTAGCAGGGCAACGCAGAGATTGGGGAGGACGTAGGGGCGGAAGCCGCTGAATGCTACGCCCTGGATCATGAGCCTGGCTAGACAGTACCCCCGGATCGCCACGGAGTGGGACCTGAGGCCAGGGAGATTCTCTGATTGGTGGGGTGTACCGCGAGG